>NW_015653453.1:5177-21609 GCF_001515625.1 Sinocyclocheilus rhinocerous | reverse complement strand
TCCTTGCTTTGTCATATAGTGTCTCTCTCAGTGAGTGGGACACAGATTTGACTAATACTAGTAAAATCTATATATCGAATAATATGTGTCAAATAATGTTCTTTGACTTTTCTTCCTGTGGGGAAGCATCCCAGCCAGAAACTACAATAGTTCACTATGAATTAAATGGAAATTAAATAAAATAAATTTGATTGTGTAACCAAAATTCCAATAATGCACAGAAAAAAAAACAAAAAAACCTTAACGCGTGACTTTTAATTATAAAAAACCCCCGAAATACACCGGGACTCTTATTTTGAAATGTATATACTATTGCGGGCTGATCCTTCAGATGAGAGAAAAAATATGCATTCTTACAACCGTCTAAAACACGTGTCAATTACAAGGCCCGCGGGCCAAACACGGCCTGCCACGACTTTTAATCAGGCGAGCCAACAAAGTCAGGTAATCAATTTAATGTGGCCCCTACGTGTTTAAATATTAATCTGTGACAATTACAACATTGAGAGGCAGGTGGTGCTGTCGTGCTTTAATCAACTCGCTAATTTTATGTCAAGAGTCACTCACGGTTTTCAAAGAGTAATCTTTCAAGTAGAAAACTGAACTCCCGTGGGACTATTGCGAGACCTGTGGGACCCGACGCAACAGAGTGCGGCACTGGACAAGACTTGATGGGCGAGTGCGGGTGCAGGCGGGTTGACACTCATGTGTGTGCGGGATCAAATCCAGGTGTGAAAAACTTGTTGGATCTTTCCCAAAAAGACTCATGGCTGTATTAGATCAAATGGGTGCTTCTACTAAATACTGAGCATTTTTCAGTTTTTCTTTTTTAATAAATTTGCAAAAATGTCAACAATTCTGTGTTTTTCTGTCAATATGGGGTGCTGTGTGTACATTAATGAGGAAAAAAAATTAACTTAAATGATTTTAGCAAATGGCTGCAATATAACAAAGAGTGAAAAATTTAAGGGGGTCTGAATACTTTCCGTACCCACTGTATCTAAACCTAAATTATCTAAAACCAAATAAATTGTTATTTAACTATTGCACAAAACCAACAAGAACAACTAATATGAAATAAAAACGATTAACAAGACGCAAGCATAGGCAGAGTTTATATTTATAACACGTGATTGCAGCGTTGAGCAATGTAGCCAATCACAGACATAGCTGTTGATTTCTGGAACTCAATGGCCAATCAGAAGTGTTTAAGTTAGAATCCAGTCAATGCTCAAAACGCCAGAGTTCCTGTGCAGTGCTGAAATTTGTGTGATCATGAATCGTCAAATTATAATACACGAAGTGTAGACAGTATTCATTGTGCATGTATTCATTGTGTTATAACAGAGCTTTGTGAGATCGCGATGAACTGAGATGTCAGCTTTTTAGAGATTATAAAGGGAGCGCTCTTTGTTCTCATTCTGCCATGCCAAACCATGCACACAGCTGTCACGATCTCCAGCTGGAGTTCCCATGAACTCCACTAGAGGGCACTCCACCCCTGACTCTTGCCACTCTCACTTACTACATTCACCCTAATCCTTTGCCGGACTCATCATCACTGATTGCATTTACCTGTGTCTTGTAACCTCATCAGTCTCACCCTATTTAAAGCTTGTTTTTTCATTCATTCAGGGCTCAGTATTGTCTAGCCTGTAACGTTGCCTAGTTCCTGTGTTTCCCTTGTTCCCTTGCTGCCTTGCCTTGTTTTTGACCCTGGGCGGTTTCTGATTTCTTATTGTTTGCTGCCTGCCCTGACCTTCGCCTGTTTTGTGGATTACTCTTTTTTTTGTCTCACCCTGGATTATACCTGTTTGCTAATGTTTGACCCTGCCTGTTTTGACCACGATTCTAATAAAAGCCTGCACTTGGATCCACTACTGCGTTGTTATGCCTCCCAATGATACAGCAGCAGCCTATGCTTGCATTTCTGTTAAAAATAACGGTAGTTGTAAATGTTTATACTTTAATAACAAACTTTTATCAGGAGCGTTGGGATGTTGTGGCTTAGCGACATGGAACTTACTATTTCATGTTTCATGGATCTACTGAAAAAAATCTAGATGGGGTACATTTATGCAGGGTTTTGCGGGTGGGGGTGGGGGCAGGACAAGATAACATAAATGTATGTGGCAGCGGGTGGGTGCGGACTGAAAAATTTGTCCGGCATAGGTCTCTACTTCAAAGGCATTTCGAAATGAAACATGATCATTATGGAAGCATGGAACTGCGGCTGCTAAAAGTCAAAGAACTAAAACACACAGTAATTTTTTCTAAAATAAACACATTCTATTCTTAATATTTGTTTATATACTCCCTTTATAAATACTTCAGCTACAGCAAAACATAGAATAGACAAAATCGTTTCTAATACAGAGTGTCTGATAAGATATATATTTTTTTTTTGCTTATTTGGCATATCCTTTCAAGTGTGTCCTTTCAAGTCCTTTCAAGTGAAAGATGTCGTTTCAAAGTCAGAACTAACAAAATAAGCCAAATAACAATATATCAGATAGCCTACCATCTGAAATTGAAGCTGTTGTTTTTAAATTACTGTTTTTCTTGTTTTGATAACGATTCTGTGACTGAAATGTGTTCCAAATGTGTTACAACTCAAAATTAAAATTAAAACCTTGTCAGTTTGATAAATGTGGTTTAATGAATTGTGAGTTTTTTTTAATACAGTTACTAATACACTTATATTTTATCAATAATCTACATATCATCTAAATATATGTCCGGCCCCTGATTTTATTCACAACCTTCAGCATGGCCCTTACTGAGTTTGGATTTGACACCCCTGGTCTAGAACATATTATAAAAAAGGTCATAAAGTAGACAATGTCATAATTCATCAACTCGAGTTCATAATCAATTGCTTGGCATAAAGGTGCGCTATTCATTGATTGAGAATCACTTTGAAACAGTCTGAAGTGCTGCCATGTTTTTTAATGAAATCATAGCCTTTTGAAGTTTAATAATCAATAGGCTGTATCACGGTTTATGTTTATCCATCCCCAAAATGTAAGACCTCTTATAAAGATCATTAAGATGTTTGTTTTACATTTTCATGCATTGAAGACTTTTTATGACATGAAATTTAAGAAAACTCACCTGAAGGGATTTTGCTTTATTCGCACACGTGCTCCTAAATACATTTCATAGTTTGCACACATCTATTTTAGTAGCATCTGAAGCGCCCACACAGTCGAGCCCTGTCTTTGTCTGTGAAATATCCACGGCGTCTCTGTAGAGCAGGGGTTTTCAACCTGTGGGGCGCACACCTGTCAAGGGGGGCGCGAGCATCAGTTAATTCAGAGATGTTCCCTTGAGAATTTATGAATATGAGTTAACAAATCTTTAGCCATCCACTAGGGGGCAATCTGACTCCCACTGCTAGTCGACAGTTAGAGCAGAGTTGGCTCGAGTATCAGTCACGCTCAGTGTTGCCAAGTCCGCGTTTTTTCCGCGGAATTGGGCTACATTAACACTTGCCGTGTTTTGTAGTTTTGGGCTAGTTTTGAGTAGCAATTAGGCAGGTTTTGTTGTGAAAACCTGGCAACCCCGGTCACGCTTATTGACAGTGTAAAATGATTTATGATTAGCCGTGTCGGAAATCCAATCACGGATTGGCATGTTGTTATCTCAGAAACAGGCTCAGCCATCACATTGAATCAGGTAAACTGGTTATTTATGTTTCAGTATAATTACGCATGCTATACCAGGGCCGGTTCTAAACCCTTTTTAGGTGGGTTTCATCCCCCCTATCTGTCACCTTAGCCCCCCAAAACTATCTTAACGATCAGGCCAGTGCTGCTTCCGCGAGAACGTTTTTCATTCTCACGTGTTTTAAGTCTTGTCAGTTTAAACAGTAAAGTAATTTTAAACTTTACATGGCCTGTCCAAGTAAAGTCTATGTTTGGAGCAGAGCTACAGTAGAGCTTTGGGGTGCTTAATTCTAAGATAGAGTGAGAGAAGGAGCTGATGCACAGAGAGGAAGAGAGAGAGAGCGAGTGTGTGTTTTTGATTCCTGTGTTTTTTAGGACTACTGTCTGAGCAGATATTCCTCTGGTGTCCCAGTGAATGAGTTGTTTAGGAAAAGGTCAGTGGCGCTTTGCAAAAATCAATCATAGCTGCTTTTCCCACTCGACTCCAGTGAAGAAGAAATCTTGCCATCGAGTGGTTCGACTGAAAGAGAGCGCAAGAGAGAGAGAGACTCAGGTCATGTCAGTTTGACACTATAAGCACAATTTTCTCTGTGACAGTGTGTGAAGTGAGTCAGCGATGCACGCTGAGTCTCCATCATGTCAGTGTGTTTGGCAGTTCTTACACACTAGGAAGTCCACGCTGAAGAAACATGTTGATAAAATGACATGTTGGCTGCATGAACCACAGCACTCAGAATGATGCCCATATGAATGTTGGCAACCTCGATGGGACGGCTTTATAAAGCATGACAACAAGTCTTGAAATGTGCTGTTGCTGTGGCATCTCAATATTGTTTTCCTGTAAAGCAATAGTGGAAATCATTTAGTCATCCTCAAGTCATTCCAGACCCGAATGATGACAGGACAATATATTGCAGAATGTCCAAAATGCATCATAACAATACACATAAAAATGATTTAATTTGAATAAAACAAATATTGTCGGAGTATGTTTTACAAGAAAATACTATTTCAGTTGTTCTACTTCAAAAGAAAAACAGGGACATTTACTAGCAATTTCTGAGTGAAAATTGTTAATATGACATAAGCAAATACTTTTTTTTTCGAAGGAGTAGACAGAAATTTAAGGGGAGAAACTACAGTCGAAGAGGGTTACATTTTAAACTATTGGATATTGGACCATCTTTCCTCAGTTAATCAGTACATTAAGACAATTTTGTGTTAGTATTACAAGTTAAACCGTTTAAAGAAATGTACAATAATTGAAATATATGCAAACAGGTAAAGTGTAATAAACACTTTAAATGATTTGGATGTTTTTTTTCCACTAGTCTGAAAGAAGTCAAGTTATGGAAGCAAAAGCAAAATAGCCTAGAATCTCTAAATTGACCAGTGCATGAAAAAAGTAGGGTCTCGCCTTAAGCTGTTATTTGCAGAAAATCTGTCAGGTTTGCCGTCAATGACGATTCACTCAATAACCAATGTGTATTGATGTCATATTCCAATTGAATGAGAAGAAAGTGAGTCACAGGATGTCACGAGAGTGAGCAAATGGTGACGGAATCGCTCTTTTTAAAGCGTATGGACGTTTGAGGGTGTGATATTTTAACTCTTGGCATCTGAAAGACTGGAAGTGAAGTCTTGCATTAACTGACCATATTGCTCTGTGCCATTAGGTGAGGAAGCTCTCACCATGTACATGGCCAAGAACAAGCTGGACCGGAAGATGGTCAACGCCACCCAAGGAGTCGAGGCACTGCACCAGCTCGCCTCCTCATACTTCATCGACCGCGACGGCACTATGCGCAAACTCCACGAGATACAGATCTCCAGCAACTCCATCAAGGTAAGCAAAAAAGAACGACAGAGAGGAATGAAGTAAGAAAGAAAGAAAGAAAGAATGAGAAACATCCTCTTCCTCCTCTATTATCCGCCCACCGTCCATCTGTCCGTGGAGCTTTTTGTCTTTGTTGGAGTTGACAGGCCTCTGAAGAGCTTCTGGCAGACAGGGCTCGAGGAAGCAGGAAGTCAGGCATGACAAAATTAAACGAAATTCACAATAGCTGCTGAGTCAGGACGACAGCAAGCAGCAGACACAGCACTTGGGCTGCACTTAAATACAGACACGGACTTAAGAACGACTGACCTGACAAACTAGTGCTCATCTCCATGTGCATTTATGCTCACAGATGTTTTATGAGTGTGCTTTGTGTGCATTTGTGTGTCTGTATTAAAGTGGTATCCCTTGTGAAAAATATATTTGCTTAATTGTATTGAATGTGCACTTGTAGTGTTTTTTTTAATTATTTATTTATTTTACATTTTAGAAGTATACTTTTAAAAAGTGCACTTTGGAATAATGCACAATTTTAAGACATTAAGTTTAATCTTTTGTCATGCTTTAAAGGTAGTACACTTATTTTGATGTGTTGACTAACAGCACTTTAACATTTAAAGCACTTAAAGCATTTTAACTGTATTGCACTATTCATTATTACATTTAAAGTTAATATATTTTAAATACACTGAACTGCAACTTCAGCATTACAAATGTGTAATTAGAAATGTTTACATACAAGTTTTAATAGAAATGATAAAGTATATTTTAGCTTACCGTATAATACATTAAGTACACTATAATCATATTTCAAAGATAATATAATTATCGAATTACATATAGGGATGTGCTTAAGTGGCTCAAAAACACTCTGAAGTTCAGACAATTGCATTAAATATAAATGTAAAACTATAGTTCACTTTCATTTAATTGCAATTAACATGCAATCAAGAGCTCAAAGACATTACATTCAGTTTGCAATTAAGTATATTATTTTAAAGTGTATTATTTCCCCCCAAAAATAAATACTGCTTTTAAAAGAATGCTAAAGTGTGCTTCTTTTTCACAAGGGATGCTAAAGGGAAATTATGTGTAGTTTTAAAAAAAGAATGTGCATAATGAGAAATCAAGGGACAACACAAATAACAATGCATCTATTTATAGAAAACAATTCATATTATACATCAACATGTTTTTTATTATTATTATTATGAATGTGTATATATATGTAGCTAAACAATAGAAGTCTATGATATGTCCGCATTTAGATAAACGTGTATCTGTATCTGCGTGTGTTTTTACGAGTCACGTTGCAGTCAGGAAACGATTCCTGCATTCAGGAAGAGGCAGAGACTGACGCACACACACACACACACGGACAGACCTGTGCTAACAATATCGTTTGAGTTTGGATGGCAGTGCAGCTCTGGAAGCTCACGCACATACAGACAGAATGAAAGTGTTGATATGACAGCACGCCTTCCCTGTGAATCCTGCAGACTGACGCTCAGTGCATTCCTGGCACACAGTATGTGTAAGTGTGTGAAACTGAGTGTCTGTACTACACTACATGCTAATTAGTGCAGGCAACAAATACATGCATTGCCTCTTTAAAGATTTCTAAATTAATGTCATTTAATTTACCATATATGTTTGTCAGTAAATTCAGCAGTATTTTAAATAAATAAAATACTTGAATAATATTTACATAAATAAAATGAATTGAGATGAAATAAACTTTAATTGAAATAAAATCTACAGATTTTTTTTTTTAATTTCAACTCCATGTACTAAAAATAATGAAAACTAAAATTGCAATGAAAATGAATGAAAAAAACAACAACTATGGACAAATAAAGAAAATCAATTATTAATTATTACTATTAATACACTTATTACAACTTTAAAAGTAAAAATTATAATGTAAAATATAAAAATAAAAACTAATTTAAAATATTAAAAAATATATATAATAGTTTGTCAATGATACTAAAATAACAGTTATTAAGATGTACTTTAACAAACATATCTCATCCTAAAAATCTGCATTATATTTGTTGAACTTATATACTTAAAATTGTATTTTGCATTTTAAAAATTACATTAAAAATATTATATATTACGCACAATATTTTAATATTACAGTAATTAGAAGATTGATTGATTGATTGATTGTTATGACAATGACCTAACATACCTAAGTAGAAAAAACAAATAATCTAAAAACATGATTACTTTAGTAATCATTTTAATCTTTGAAGACATCCTCAAAGGCAGGTTTCGTTCACTTCTGAGGACACTTTGTGCCCAAAATACAGCTAAATAAACTCGCGCTCTCTCTGGCTTTTCAAACACACACATTATGACAGCATGGCGTCAGGCTTCACTCTCTGGAGGCATGAAATGCATGGCGTCTGTCAGCTAGCCTCTCTCTGACCGGGAGGGGACGTGCCCTAGACACTTCAGTATGTATTTAGCGGCTTGCAGCAGACAAATGAACAGTGAGAGGGGTAGAAAATGGCCTCTCAGCGCCGCTTCTGCTATATTTATCAGTTTCTCCTGTAGTCTGAGCACTGCTGAAGAGATCTACAGCACTTAAATATCAGAGAAGATGCTCTGCCACTGTATGTTTAAAATGGACCTGATATTGTAACTCTCTCTGTGAAGTCAAATCACCGCAGTGGATGAATATTCTTTGAAAGCAATAATACTTGTAATAATTACATTCAGAGAGCTTTCTAATACAATTTTTTCTAGTAATAATTACAATGAGTGAGCTTTTTAATTCAATTCTTGTAATAATTAGAAGGAGATAGTTTTCTAATTCAATTTTTAGTTGTAATATTGTAATTGGAGAGCTTACTGATTCAATTCTTAATTGTAATAATTGCAAAAATAGATCTTTTTAATTCAATTATTGTAGTAATTACATTTAGAAAGCTTTCTAATACACTGTAAAAAAAAATAAATCCATAAAATATCCGTAACATTTACGGTAAAAAAACGGCAGCTGTTGTTGCCGGAATTGAACTGTAAAAAATACGGTAGCAACGTTTTAGGTTTTACGGTTTTAACTTAAATTTACAGTTAAATACCCTAATTTCATTAACTGATATAATGTTAATATACCAACCTATTGAAGTACTGAAATCTGTTTTGTAACTTTGTAATACACTGATAACCACCAAGTGCAGGTGGTGATGAGAAAGTCACACGATGAACCAAAGCCCATCACAAGCAGCTTTTAAATAATAACATATTATTTAACAGCTTTAACAATAATAACAATATAGAAGGTGCACAGTGTCATTCATCCTTTTATATAAACATTGCATATTAGAGCTGGAAAGCAATACTGCCTGAATTCCGTTGTCTTGATCTGGAGATGTATTTATTTATTTATTTGTTTATTTGTTTATGTGTTTGTTTGTTTGTTTGTTTGTTTGTTTACTGATGGAAAGCAAACTCATAAAAAACATGCATGCAATGAAAAGCAACAAACACAAAGAAATCATACAGCAAACAACATATAGAGCTCATTAGACGCAATGAGTTGCAGATATCATAAGCAGAATAATCGTTACAAGCGAATTTCAGCTTCTTGTATTTAATATATAATAATTATTATTTATTTATTTTAAAGGGAAAACATCACAGAATAATATAACTGAACAGAAAGTGCAGGGATGACACAAGACACAAAGAAATAATCTGCATTTTATCAAAAAAACAAAACAAAAAACTATAGGTTAGGTGGAAGTTTTTTTTCCTTCAAATGTATTTACATTGAAATTACATTAAAGACATTTATAAGGTTACACAATATTTATATATATTTTTTTAAATGCTGTTTTTTTACTTTCTATTCATCAAATTATTCTGTAAAAAATAAAAAAATTTCCACAAAAATATGAAGCAGCTCAACTGTTTTCAACATTTATAATAATCAGAAATGCTTCTATATTAGAATGATTTCTGAAGGATCATGTGACAATGAAGACTGGAGTAATGATGCAGACAATTCAGTTTTGATCACAGCAATAAGTTACATTTTGCAATATATTCACATAGAAAACAGTTATTTTAAATTATAATAATATTTCACAATATTACTGTTCTTACTCTAATTTCGATTAAATAAATGCAACCTTGTTGAGCAGAAGAGAATTCTTTAAAAAACATGAAAATATATTACCGAACCCACATTTTTAAACAAAAGTGTAAATTATTTAAATATATTGGCAATATAATGATACATAAAACTTAATGTTTTATTCAAAAGCACTGCACACTAAATATAGTAAGTAGTAAGTCATGGGTAAAGACACTGCACACAAACAGCATCACATCCCGAGAATGACTCCAATAAAGCCCAATGCTCTTTGTGCTATTTTTTTTTTTTTAAGTCCTTACAATTGTTCCTTGTCATACTGTATGATATGACAGCAGTGAGATCTCAGGTAAAGAAAGCCATGGCGTACTGTGAGCCATCGCATTTATTTTATGTCAGACACAATGATATATATCGTTGGATTTTATTCACAATTGACATTGATATCTGGCTGCTTTACAACATCAGTCATGTTGCATTCGGACATTGCACTAATGCTGGAAATGGAAAAGAAAAATCTGGAGCCTGTCATGGACTGCTTATTTTTCAGAGTGAATATGCACTTCATATAGACAAGTATTTTTAACCAAAATGGGACATGTGTCTCTCGTTTGCCCTATCTGTTCATCAAAAATAAAAACATACAAAAATACAATGAAGACATCATTGGGCTCTCGGGTAGCTGAGGTTCACGTCCCTTTGCAATCAGAAGCTCAAAATAAAACTTCATTATATGGCTGACAGGTGACATACGTAATAAAAAATAGGTGCAGTTGTCGTCCCATGATGCCCTGCTTCATCACAGATTTCTCTGGATACAGTTTGTTCTTTAAAGCTATATGAGCTTCTGATCTCCCTATAAGACGAAACAGTCCTGGCTTTGATAGCAGCACGGAGCTGTTGGCGCCTTCCTGACGATCTTCAAATTAATATGTGATAAAAGGAGAAACTACATCAACACAAACACATCCGGACAGACAGCCCTTTCCTAAACGTTGCTCATGTGCGGCAGGTGGAATCAAAGCTCGCAGATTTACAATCTTTTAAGTCAAATGTTTACATGCGTGGTTTTGTGTTTATCTGTGTAAGCTTGAATGAGCATCAAGTCATGTGGCTTTTCAAGCGTTTGTCGTAATCCCACAAATCTCTGTCTCCATTAGACGAGGGGTTTGATTTTATTTTATACTCTGGCAATCTATTTCTTAATCCGCTGATCGTGTGTGTGTGTGTGTGTGTGTGTGTGTGTGTGTCGTCACCTTGGCATTTATAAGGTTCTTTCTGACATTTTTGTCATTGAGTTCACATATTCTTATTCTGTAACAGCTTATTTACATTGTGATTTTTTTTTTTAGGACTTTTTATTTAGAAAACAAAAATGTTTTATTTACAAAGTTGAACTCTAACTTGGTTCTATCTGTGAGCCAATCAGCACTCCGAATGCACACAAGAGGACCAATCAGGATCAAATGTTGCCTGACTGCTCTGTGACAGCAGGAAAGTTTAAATGTAAAATATTATAATTGTAAAATATTTGTAATAATATTTAGTCAGTGAAACATTATTTAATGTTTATTATCCCTTAAACCAGGGGTCTGCAACCTTTAACATCAAAAGAGCCATTTTGGTCCCTTTTCCACTGAATAAAATTCATGAGGAGCAACAAAATCTATATGATCCCTAAAATGAAGATAACACAGCATATAGCTAAAGTTTTATATTCATGTATGTTACAGGGCAGGGGCGTAGCAATCATTTCAGAAGTGAGGGGGGCGGACATGTCAAATGTAATAATAATAATAATATTTAATTATGTTTGTAAAAAAAAAACTTTTATTATGTCTTACTTTCAATTGGCTAAGAAATAAAATACACTGCTGGACAATAACCGATAATTTGTAATCTATAATATTTTGGTAACACTTTATTTTAAGGAACACTTCTCTCTATTAATTAGTTGCTTATTAGCATTCATATTACTAGCATATTGCCTATTTATTAGTACTTATAAAGCACATATTAATACCTTATTCTGCACGACCATATTTTAGATCCCTTAATCTAACCCCTTACCTAAACTTATCAACTACCTTACTAATTATTAATAATCAGCAAATTAGGAGTTTGTTCAGGGAAAACTCTTAGTTAATAGTGAATGTGTTCCCTATTCTAAAGTGTTATCGATATTTTTGATATATATTTTTTCCTAATGACAATTTTATGATTATGATTGGTTTATACTACAAACACTTTTTCCATTTTTATCACAGAATAAGGCAGAACATATATTTTATAGCTTCTGTACTGTAATAAATGCTATGTCAGTTAGCGCTGTATCATTCATATACTTTATTTATTACCTGGAGAAGACTTGAAAAACACACATAAACCATATATTGTCGCAATCGTTTGTTGTCTTCACGTTTCATCAGTTATGGTTAATGCTTGTTATACAGCTTGGCTACAGCGATAACTGGATGCCTTTGTCCATATTAAGCATTTCCTGGCATGTCAAAAGTTATTACTACTTCTATGAGTCCGTTTTGGACTTTCAGCGTGAGAGTGCCCTCTGGCTTCCAGTATGAATGAAACAGACAGTGCATGAGAGTGTTGAGCGCTCAGTAATGTTCACATTGTTTCGGAATCGGATACGAATAAAACATATCCAAAACGACGTGACTATCTTGTCTCTTTTAATTTAAATCTAGATTTATTCACACTGGCCCTTGAAAATGTCTACATGAACACACTTGCCCAAAAAAAGTGCAGTTTACGTTTTATTAAAAGTAGGGGAAACACGTCCCATGCGTATTCTATGCCCATGCTACAGGGAGCCACCGCGGAGGGATGAAAGAGCCGCGGGTTGCAGACCCCTGCCTTAAAAGGGTCATATGACATTGCTAAAAAGAACATTATTTGGTGTATTTGGTGTAATGAAATGTGTTTATGCGGTTTAAGGTTAAAAAAACACATTATTTTCCACATACTGTACATTATTGTTGCTCCTCTATGCCCCGCCTTTCTGATTTTTACAAAGCGAGGTGTGTTCTGATTGGCCAGCTATCCATTGCATTGTGATTGGCCGAATTCCTCAAGCGTGTGACGGAAATGTTACGCCCCTTACCATACTGTGATTCTGTGTGTCCCGGCGCGAAAAGACAGAAACAATAAAACCCATTATAAACGAGGCATTTGTTGCATCCAGTGGGGACATAATTATTGATTATAATGACTTATACTGTCTTTTTACGCGTTTCGTTGCGTATCGCGCCACGTAAACAAAAAACCATGTCAGCATTTGTGATCGGAGAAGCAACAAAGAACAAGCGCAACTTACAGCTTACACTGCTCAAAACTCGCGTTTGAATCATCAGTGGCAAATTCTTTTTTTTTAATTCGAGTTTAAAAAAAAAAAAAACAGGAGAGTTTTAGGCTATCACAGCAGTTAGAGATCCATCCGTGTTAGATATATAGGTCCGGGTCGCTAAAGACCCGAGTATCTAATGATTGGCGAAACATTCATACATTTAAGGGTTAAACTTTGTGAAACAACTTTGCTGAAGCATTGTCTGTTTTCTTTCAGTTTAAAGTTTTAAAATGTCTTACATTTTACAATGTTAAGCCTTAAAGGTCAAATAGTCAACACTTTAATTGATGGGGTCTTAATTACAACAATAAATGTAGGCATGTTCTCTCGGCCATACTGATCTCTAGAGAGAAAGCCATTTTACCTGTCCCACTTTCTGTGGAATAAAGTCCTGGTCAGATGTATTACAGTAGCTGATTAAACTGTTCCTGCAATAATGTTTTTAATTATCCACCATATTCCTACCTAAAATTTAAATCTGCACTGGACAAAATATTTAGCATTGCCTTTTATGCTTAACTTAAACAAGAAAAAAAAAAAGTCCTTAAATGTGAAATAAATGTCATAGAAAGCATTCAATTGACCTTTCTCATACATGTCGACACATTGTTACAACAATAATTTTAAGTTTTCAAACAAATTATAAGTAAACTGTAAACTGCTATTAGTAAATTTTAGAATTATAAGGTTCTATCTGCATTTGACCTGTTCCAAAAATCCCCATTTAAAAATTTGAGAGGATTTTGATGTTGTATATTTAGAATACATTTAGAATGCAAAAACTTTGAAGCTCAATATCTCAAAACCGCTCAGAATGCAGATAGAACCTTACAATTCCAAGGTGACAGTGTGTGTGTGTGTGTGTGTGTGTGTGTGTGTGTGTGTGTGTGTGTGTGTGTGAGAGAGAGAGAGAGAGAGAGAGAGAGAGAGAGAGTCCTGAAGCTTTTAGACTCCAAAGATTAGTCCCTTTTCATGCCAAGTGATGTGTGTTACAGAGCTTCATAAAGGGATTTTAAGGGAATAGTTTGCTAAAACATGAAAAATCCATAATTTAGTCAGAATTATTAGACATTTTCTTTGGTGGAGGAGAAAAGCAGATATTTATCTGAATGTTCACGCTGCTCTGTTGCATTACATTGATTAAGTTGTGTGTGTATTGGATGTGCAGAACAGACGCACATTTAAGTCATTAATCACTGAAAATCTATATTGTTGCTCTCAGAAGTACACTTTAGCAAACTTTTATTACAAACATTATATATGTTAAAAGAATACATAAGTGTGAACTGAACATAATGTTTTTGAACACTTAATTGCATGTTAATTGCATTTAAATGAAAAATGTATTGTAGTTTACATTTGTATTAAATGCAATCTCTTAAGGAGGACTTAAGTACAACTTTATATGTAATTTCATAAATGTATTCACTTTGATATATGGTTAAAGTGTACTGGTGAATGTACATTTATAATGATGAAGTTGCAATTTAGTACATTTTTAAGTACACTATTAAATAACACACTACAGTTAAAATTATAAGCAAGTACCTTACATGTGCGTTAATATTTTAGTCAACACATCAAAATAAGTGTACTTCTTTAAAGCAATTACATGACGTAAGATTATTAAAACACCAATTTAAAAGTATACTTTAATATAAAACTTTATTTTTGTCATTACAAAGTGCACTTTATAAAAGTGTACTTAAGTGTGTTAAGAAACTTTGGTTACACATTATTTTAAGGTGTCCTTGTTACAGTGAAATTATACATTTAAGTCAGAAACTTGCAGGCATTTCACAACAAGCCTTTGGTTTCTACACTTAAAAAAAGAGGTTCAAATAGTAAACATTGAAATTATACATGCAAAACTGTCTTTTCCAGTCCAAGCATAGTTTCCCTTGCATCGTGGCAGCTCTATCTGTGCAAACGGGGTAGTCCACAGTCATGTGGGGCTGTCTGGCGGAGGGGGGCGTTGTCGTCCGTGTTCGCCGGTTCCTGAGCATTGCCGTTCGTGGGGCCGCAGCGAGGAGTGAGTTTGCGGAGATACTCTGCATGGACAGGTTTGTGGCATTGTAGCACCCGGATCGCCTCATCGATTTTGAACCATTTCCGCTTCCGACCTGAAAAACATGTTATATTTTTAATAGCATCTTGCAACACTGAAAACCAATACAAAACATTTGCATTAACAATAGTACACTTTTAAAAATAAAGGTTCCTTATTGGTTCCATGAAGAACTTTTAACATCCATGGAACGCTTTCATTCCACATTGGATCCATTGTAGTGAATGGGTGCCGTCAGAATGAGAGCTCAAACAGCTGATTATAAACAACACAATAAACCACAAGTAATCTGCATGACCGCAGTCCATTAATTAATGTCTTCTGAAGTCAAAAGTTGCATGTTTGTAAGAAACAAATCCATCATTAAGATGTTTTTAATTTCCATAATGCATAATATTGCTTCCTCCAGTACGGGGGAAAAAATCATCTGGTCTGAATCAGGAGAGAAATATACACAGAACAAGCACCAAAAGAGTTTAGAACAAATATGTTGGGTGGATTTTGATGTGAGAGGGCAACATGGGATGGACTTTATCACTGGAGGAAGTGTTATTATGGATTATGGACTCATATTTTAGCAACAGTTTGGAGTTAAAAACGTCTTACTGATGGATTTGTTTCAAACACAACTTTTGGCTTCACAAGATGTTAACTGATGGACTGGAGTGGTGTGGATTACTGTGATGTTTTTATCAGCTGTTTGAACGCTCATTCTGACGGCACCCATTCACTGCAGAGGATCCCTTGGTGAGTGTTTGCTCAGGTAACCATCACTATTACTATTGCTTATACTTCTTCTGCTCAAAACGTTGGTGCGTAAGTCGTCCCACGGCATTGCTACAGACAAGAATGATTACTGATTACTCAAACCACGCAGCTAACAAGGGAGGTGTGCTATTACTTTTCTAAGCAACATGACTTACGATTTTCGCCCAGGGCCATTACAAGAACATATCGATTGAGTTTCCAGGGACGGAAGGTGGTGCACACACTTTATGATCTAAAACACCAAGGCTAGCAATATACTGTATAACGCAATAACCACACCAACGTATGTTGTAAATAATATAGTGATATTAAAAAAAGGTGTTGTATTTAATTTCCACTGTGACATTTTCATGTGTAGAGGCTGAAATGCAAAGCTTTGAAATCTTAAAAACACATTTAAAATAGATGTCAGACCCCTTCATTGCTTTTGAATGAATGAATGAATGAATGCATACATACATGCATTCATGCATACATTTACATTTAGTCATTTAGCAGACGCTTTTATCCAAAGCGACCTTACAAATGAGGACAATAAAAGCAGTCAAAACTAACAAAAGAGCAACAATATATAAGTGCAAATGACAAGTCTCGGTTAGCCTAACGCAGTACACGT
>NW_015653453.1:2191-4510 GCF_001515625.1 Sinocyclocheilus rhinocerous | reverse complement strand
AGGAGAATCTGGTGGTTCACTGTATCAAAAGCAGCAGACATATCCAGCAAAATAAGTATAGAAGATTTGGAAGCCGCTCTTGCCAGTCTTAGGGCTTCAACAACTGAAAGCAAGGCAGTCTCGGTCGAATGTCCACTTCTGAAGCCAGATTGGTTGCTGTCCAGGAGGTTGTTCTGTGTGAGAAAGGCTGAGACTTGGTTGAACACAACTCGTTCAAGTGTTTTTGCAATAATACATGAATGCAATCATGAGAAACATAATTTCAGAAATGTGTGTCCATACTATTGACCGCAACTGGAAATATTAAAATCGACTTTGCAACTAAAACCACTGGAATTATTTATCAGAGATTAAGATATTTGAGGAAATACCACTAATGCAATACTTTTCAATGCAAAATAAAGTCTCTGACAGTCTTCTTTTTTAAAGCCAATTGTGCAATTCATACTAAATGTGAAAAGACACAGTAAGGCCTTCTGGAGTCAGAGATGCGCCTCAGCAGGTTTTGAAGTTGTAGATGTTCTGCTGTGATATTTTTAGCTCTTACATCCAGCTCGTAATTAATCAACAATGCGTCCTGCTGCAGCGCACCAGCACTCATGTTTATAGTGATCTGTTTCATGCAGGGGGTTTAAATACTTGTATACAAATATTTGGCCAAAAGCATACTTGAGTAAAAGTAAAAATATAACTTTAAAGTGTATTTAAAAAGTAGAATTAATCTAGCCAAAATAAAAACAAGAGAGGAGATTCTTGTTAACTCATTTTGAATAAACTTCTCAATGCAAAGTGAATTATATTGCATAAAATGTTTTGTCTGACAGACATAGAAACAGGGTAAAACTAAAAAAGCAATGATGCAGAGGTCAAAAACATGGTAGAAAATAATCTGAATATAATTAATCAACAATGCGTCCTGCTGCAGCGCACCAGCACTCATGTTCATAGTGATCTGTTTCATGCAGGGGGTTTAAATACTTGTATACAAATATTTGGCCAACAGCATACTTGAGTAAAAGTAAAAATACAACTTTAAAGTGTAGAGTAAAAGTAAAAATATAACTTTAAAGTGTATTTAAAAAGTAGAATTAATCTAGCCAAAATAAAAACAAGAGAGGAGATTCTTGTTAACTCATTTTGAATAAACTTCTCAATGCAAAGTGAATTATATTGCATAAAATGTTTTGTCTGACAGACATAGAAACAGGGTAAAACTAAAAAAGCAATGATGCAGAGGTCAAAAACATGGTAGAAAATAATCTGAATATGTGTGTACTTTTAATTGTAGCTTTTTAAATTAAATGTTTAATTTAGTAAAGTACAAATCCCAACACAATAATACTTAAGTACAGTAATCAAGTAAAATTGATCTGGTGTTTTACGGCCCTGGTTTGATGTGATCTGTGTCTGTCTTCAGGTGACGGAGACGCGGACGGGTCCACTCGGCTGCAGCACGTATGATAATCTGGACTCGGTCAGTTCTGTGCTTCTTCAGAGCCCAGAGAGCAAACTCCATCTGCAGGGTATGTGATTCAAACAATTCACTGTGGTTTGCTTTGTCTAGCCGTCTGCACTGTTGTTCTGCTACAAGCTTGTTAGAGTCAGAAATACCAAAAAATCCGATGAGAATGGAGAATTGATTGTGTACCTGCAGTAGTGATGGATAGGAAGGAATAATACGGAATGTAACAAACTTGAACATAATGACTGGTATGGTTCAGAGAGAAATAAACTCAGATATCATCCTAAAAAACACAGCAGGATGTACGTGTGAACAGAGCTCCTAGAATCACAGATGTTTAACAGTGCTGACAGTTTATCACAGATTTTATTTTTTTTAGGGGGGCTGAGATTGAAAGACAGGGCGACTGAAACCCCCCTAAACAGGGTTTAGTAACACCTAGGATTTGCATAAATGACTTTCAGAAATCCATCATCAATCCAGCTGCTTGTGTGTCAAATTAAAAGCAGACAAAACAAGCGTAGAAATGTTTTCCTCTCAGCATTTACATATGAAAAAAAGATAATTATGTCTTTATAAGTCTTGTCTATCAGAAAACATTTTTTTATTTTTTTTATTTTACTGTGTGCACATCTGCTGCATTGACACATGCTTTAGAGAAGAGAAACACAAATGCACAGCTGCGACGAGATGCGTCTGCAGGGAAAATAAATGCATATGAATCTGTCTGGCTGATAATACTAGAGGTTACACATGATGTGCTCACCAGGGATGGGAATTGCAATTCTGGATCTTTAACATTTACAGCATTTACAGTAATGACTTTAAGAATGGAAGTTCTTTAAAAAAAAATATAT
>NW_015653453.1:0-2112 GCF_001515625.1 Sinocyclocheilus rhinocerous | reverse complement strand
TATATATATATATAATCTTTTGAATTTCATATTGCATTGCGTTGTTTTAGAAAAAAAATGTTTTGAATTATAAAAATATATTATTTTTTTTAAATGTTTCTATTATTTTATTTTATTTATTATGCATTACATTGTGCTTTGTTTTAACAATTATTTCATTATTTTTTAGTATATTTTTAATTTCTTATATTTTATGATTTACGGATTGCAATGTTGTGTGTTTTAGCGTAGGAGAATGTCTACAACATTTGTGTTGTTCTTGTAGTTGTTTTCCCCTAAAGTGTAACTGGTTTGATTCAGACAGATGAGTTTGTCTGTGATTAATTAAAGCTAGCTCATAAGAGTCATCCGTTCATGAATCACACTACAGTGGTCATGTTGTAGATTTCATTTCATGCAACCAGCGATGGCACTGCAATAGAAAGATGTGTTGTGCATTTATTTGTTTGGCTGTGTTTCTTTTTGCCGAGGTGTTGTAGATTCCGCAGCGGCACAGCAAACTCTGTCAGAGTTTCATTACTGAGTTCAGTCTGCATTGGTGGATTAATTCACATGCAAAAACTGTGAATTCCTCCATTCACCGCCCACGTGCTCACAGTTTAGTGGATGTGATCAGCTTCGGTTGTGTCAGTTTTAATGTGAAGTTTGATGTCTAACTTGATACAAGTGTCAAACTCATGTCTAATTGCATGTGTCTTGATTTATGCTTTAACTCTGCTAATAGCCTAGTTAGCAGAAGTGCATTTTCCATTTTGGTTAACACATTTTTGTCATAATCTGAAATATGAATGCTTGTAGAAGTATCGCTAACACATTTGGGGTGTGTAATGAAAGAATTATGTCGGAGCCGCGAGCAGCTCGACTTTATCCATCTTTTATCTGGCCATCTCATTTTGAATATTCTCTCTGAAAGCTCTCTGTAGGTAATGGTCTTTGATGCTGCACGTCATTACGCTGCATAAAACATCCCATCGTGATGACAGTATGTCAGGTCGCAGCGGAGAGTGGTTATCTGTGCCTTCTTGATCTGGATAAAAGTCTTGTGCTGTTGGTTTGCTATCAGGTTGTTGTCTTTGAGATGTTTGGAGAAGATGGATTTGATGGCTGTTGATGGAAAGATCTGCTCAGGGGCGAGCAGCTGAAGGCGAGAAAACATCTGATGAAACAGTCTCACACAGACAGACTTTTGACTGTTGTCATAAGGTCTTGTCCACTTTGGAGCTTATTCTGACCAAAAGCTGCCCGCTTAAACAGGAAGATACGTAAGCCTGTTTCTACATGTAAGAATAAACTTATATCATGCACTGGTAAGTCATAATTATGAGATAAAAAGTCAAAATTATATATATAAAAAAAAAAAGCCTATGAGATGCAAAAATTGTGGCATACACAGCATCAGAAATATGTGATGCAAAGTCATAATGATGAGATAAAAAGTCAAAATTATGAGATACTAAATCACAATTATGAGATAAAATGCAAAAACAGGCATACAGAAATTATGACACACACAAAGTCAGAAATATGAGATATAATCATAATTTAAAATTTTTTGAGTTAAACAGTCAAAATGTGGCATGATTATGGCTTTTTATATCAGTTTTAACTTTTTATCTCATAATTTCCACTTCTTATGTCATGATTGTGGCTGTTTATTATTATTATGACTTATCTTATAATTTAGACTTTTTTTCTCATAATATTTACATTTGGTCAATTGTGAGTTTTTATTTCATAAATATTACATGCAATATCACAATTTTGACTCTTTATATCATTTTTTCTTTTTATTTCCCCATTTTATGTCATATATGTATTTTTCATTTTGTCATCATTTCAATGATTTACCAAAGGATCATTTTTTATATTAATTATAAATTTTTGCATAGCTTTCATAGGAAGAGACCAGCTGACTGGAAAAAAATAAAATAAAATATATATATACTTTTTTTTATTTTTTACAGAAAACAAAGAAGAAAAAAAGCTGTACGATGAGCATGTAATGGAACACATCATTTTATTTTTTATTGTTATTTAATTTACTGCACAGCATCTTTTTTAATGAGCTTGTGGTGCAATATATATATATATATATATATATATAAAAAAAAA
>NW_015653452.1:2004-2942 GCF_001515625.1 Sinocyclocheilus rhinocerous | reverse complement strand
CATAATAAATATACACAGTACACATAAATATATTATGTAAACAAACTTTTATTTTTGGATGCAATTAATCATTTGACAGCACTTATATACAAATATTTTATCATATTTAATTTTTCTCATAATAAAATAATCATTAACTGAAATAAATTATACAAATATTCAAAGAAAAAATATATAAAAATACAGCAATATTCAAAGATCCTTTGACTTTTCCACTCATTTGTGATTTATTATTAAAAATATGTTTTACTCTCAATTTATACCCAATAAAATATTCCAGTATAAAAAGCATAAATGTGTTAACTTTCCAAAAATGTATAAAAAAGCCCATGGTGCTTTATGATTTTGTTCATTTACATGACTTTTCCAGCTTTATACATTTTTAATAAATATAAACTTTCTAAGTGAGCAGTTCTTAACCAGAATAAGCTGCACATTGGTCCAGACTTCATTTTGTCCGGCAAAAGTCTGATGCCATGAGAGAAAACCACCTGCGGTCCAGACAGACTGACAGGAAGAGAGAGCGGAAACCAGTGTGAGGGAAGTGTGAGGTTTGGGTTCAGAGAAGAGGACAGATGAGGAGAAAATTATCGGAGGATCCGGCAGGATGTGACCAGCGCATACAGGAAGGGCATTATGGAGCTTATAATATGACAAAACTAATTGAATTTGTATTGTGTAAATTTGAATTATTGACAAGTGTCATTTAACAAAACTGAATATTATGTGGCATTTAACATAGTTCTGAATTAGATTTTTTTTTTAAACTTGAATATGAAACATTTGAAATGTAACACAACTGAATGTTTTTATGGCAGAGTTTTATAGACATGTATTTTCAAACAGTTAATTTTTGTTCTGTCCAAGCTCTTTGCAACGGGCGCTTTGTAGCTTCAAGCAGTCGTGTCCGTATAGTGTTGCTCCGCGCCGCATCCACT
>NW_015653452.1:0-1951 GCF_001515625.1 Sinocyclocheilus rhinocerous | reverse complement strand
ATCAAATTCAATATTCTAAAATTCAATACGCAGAAATTCAGATCGTAGAGAAAGTAGGTCAGAGGTAAACCACAGGGAAGAGTAGATGCTCTCCGAAAAGTCAAACGAAGCATTTTGGTCAATTAGTAGTTTTCTGGCGTGAGCAATTTAAGATCTACCTGATCATGAATCGCACAGAGGTAGCCTAAGTGATTCTTAAACATTTATACAAATTCAATTAGTTTTGTCATATTATAAGCTCCATAGGGCATGGAGAAACTCTGTGTGTGTGTGTGTGTGTGTGTGTGTTGTTTGAGTGGGTTTGTGTGTGTGTTTGTGTGTGTGTGTGTGTGTGTGTGTGTGTGTGTATGTGTATGTGTTTTTGTGTGTGTGTGTGTGTGTGTATGTGTGTGTGTGTGTGTGTGTGTGTGTGTGTGTGTGTGTGTGTGTGTGTGTGTTTTCCTTAACTCTGTGTTCAAGTGTTGGTCTCAGTGGAAGTCTGAGAACAGAACATCCTGTTTTAGTTTTATATGTGTGTATTCTGATATTTTTTTTCTCTCTTATTGAAATGCGGAATCTAATAATGGGTTAATTTATAAGATAAAAAAAGATGTAAGTCATATTAGTTGGTTTACCTTTATCACAATATCACAATGAATAGGTGGATTTTAAATCATTTTACTATTTTGATTTGACAGGATGTTCATTTCTGTAATTTTTAAAGAATAAATAATTTCAATAAATATTCTGATATTTTTTTCTCTCTAATTGAAATGCTTAAACAGAATCTATTTATGGGTTAATATAGAAGACGCAATAAATAATAAACTCACATTTTTTGAAGATGTACTGTAAATAACAGTAGTTGATCACACATCACAATAAACTGGCGGATTTTTAAATAATTTTACTCTGATTATTTTGATGGATTTTTTTTTTTTGTTATTTTTTTTATAAATATTTTTCGAGAAATAATCTTATATTTTTTTCCTCTCTCTAATTGAAATGCTTCAAACTGAATCTGAAACATTTCTCAGAAACATTGTTTTAATTTACGGGTAATCAAAGTATTTTTAGGTAACAGACTCAGATTGTTATTATGGAAATCAGTATAATAATTTCACAATTTATCACAACTAATATTAACTCTTTATTTCCATCCTGTTCATTTGTCAGAGTTAATGTTTTGAAGAGTTTGATCAGAATATATTATGCTTTTATAGATATACTCTAGTAATCTCACATGGAAAGCTGCATTAAGAGCTTGTAATGCAGCAGTTATTGATCTTTAGTCATACAAACACATTGTTTTTGTAGAAAATGTTCATGCAGTAGAGAACAAGCGTACGAAACTTCACCTCTAACCAATGTTCCCTCTAATTTTCTTTCTTGCTGAGCAAACAAAAATGTCTCTATTGGGCAGACATTTCGGCCACCCGAGCGAAAATATACTTTATGCCAGACCTGTACAGCGCAAAAAAGTGTGTACATTTACCTGTAATGTGCTATTTATATTTGATTTGACCCACATTTGAAATATTTGAAATGATGCACATTTTAGGTTACCTGAGAAAATATATTTTACAGAAGAAATTCTATAAAAAAAATCATTAAAATAAAATCTCACGCAGAGGAGTTAATTTCTTTATAATAATATAATATAATATAGCTAATATGAAAAAAATGAAGCAGTTATGGCTTATGAATTCCCTTTTGAGGTCAATTATTTATTAGACTTATAATGTAATAATAATAAAACTTTTAAAAAGTAAAAATAAAACTTAAAAAAAAAAAAAACGTGAACGTGCATTCTTTCACAGTTATCTAAAACATCCCCATGTTGGCACACTACACCAGTGTGTGACTGTAAATGTTTCGGAGTTTATATTTATATTATATTTTATATTTCCAGCACTTAATCAGGCCACTCTTCTTTAAAGGGGTCATATGATGCTGCTAAAAAGAACATTAT
>NW_015653451.1:0-1793 GCF_001515625.1 Sinocyclocheilus rhinocerous | reverse complement strand
TTGCGTATCAAATATGCTGCAGTAGCTTGATCTGGTGTTGTTCTCAGGTGTTGTCGGATGAGAGGAGGGGTGCGGAGCTGGATTACTGTAAGATGTTCGGAGCGGCGTGGCTAAAGGCCGGAGGTCACAGTGACCCGGAGAAGAACCAGCCCAACACAGACTTCATGAGCGAACACCCACGATTCCTCGCGCTCCTCCAGAGTGAGTCCAGCGCTGCGCTTTCTACTCTGAGCTGTGAAGCTCCGCCCACAGAGGAAGCTCATTGGTTCCGCTCATTTGAATATTAAACATCTGATCTGATCTCATTGGCTGGTCACGGCTTTCTGACGGTTTGTTTGTTTGTTTGTTCAGAGTACGGCGCTCCAGACGAGGGCGAGCTGAGAGAACAGAAGCCATTTGCTCTAAAAAATCAGTTATTAAGTAGGAATCTTCCGTCATCTTCACATCAATACAGAGCGTTAAAACCATCGCCGCATGAAGGTCTCTCAACGTCTCTGCTTTCATTTCAGCCGTAACGTTCGTCTGTCCGGAGGATTCGGAGAGGAAGCCCATAGAGAAGAAGCTGCCAGGTAAAAGCGTGCATTAGAAACGCTGACGAGTCACACGTGTGACGGATGTTTGAGGTGTTTTCTGCTGTTTTCAGGCTCGATGATCGTTCAGAAGGTGAAGGGGCTTTTACATCGGCTGCTTAAATTACCAGGAATGGAGTTAAAGCTCAGCTACACCTGCTCGAAGGTAAAACTCATTCTTCATTCCCATTCATTTTTCACTTCCTACACTTACTGTATTTTTTATTTCTTACGATCCTTATGATAAACTTGGCTTGATTAATATATGTGACCAGTGTTAAGTCGCTGGGGTATATTTGTAGCAATAGCCAACAATACATTGTATGGGTCAAAATTATCCATTTTTCTTTTATGCCAAAAATCATTAGGATATTAAGTAAAGATCATGTTCCATGAAGATATTTTGTAAACTTCCTACCGTAAATATATCAAAACTTAATTTTTGATTAGTAATATGCATTGCTAAGAACTTCATTTGAACAACTTTAAAGATGATTTTCTCAATATTTTGATTTTTTTGCACCCTCAGATTCCAGATTTTCAAATAGTTGTATCTCAGCCAAATATTGTCCGATCCTAACAAACCATACATCAATGGAAAGCTTATTTATTCAGCTTTCAGATGATGTATACATCTCAATTTCGAGCAATTTACACTTATGACTGGTTTTGTGCTCCAGGGTCACACATTTGAAATACTATTAGTTTTTGTTAATATTTTAAATTAGATTTTATAATTATTTTTTCGGTTTTCACTTTAATTTTAATTCGTTTTTTTTTTTTTGTGTGTTCTGTCATTTTTTTACATGTCTATATAGTTTTTATTAATTTATTTAATTTATTAGTTTTAGTTCACTTAGTTTTAATTGTTTTAGTACTTCAAGTTAAACTAAACGAAAATGAGAAATGAAAGTAGCTGAAATAAAATAAGTTTTTTTTTTGTATCTTATTTTATTTAAAGTTTCTTGTCAAGTAACAAAAAATATTTTCTTTATGGTTTTAGTTTTGGTTGTTCATTTGAGTTAGTTTTAGTAATTTTGTGATGTGTTTTTGTCATTTTTATTAGTTTTATATATATGTGTGTGTGTGTGTGTATAATTTTTATTAATTTTTATGTATTAGTTTTAGTTTAGTTTATTTTTTTAGTACCTGAAGTTGCGCTAATGGAAAATGAGAAATGAAATAAAGAAGCTGGAATAAAATAAGTTACACACACACACACAC
>NW_015653450.1:266-616 GCF_001515625.1 Sinocyclocheilus rhinocerous | reverse complement strand
AGGCCTGGAACACTTATGTGAATTAATAAAAAGTAACTGAAAAGTGATTTCTGTAGTGAATAGGTATACACTACCATGCAAAAGTTTGGGGTCAGTTAGACTTTACCTTTTAAAGAAATTAACACTTTTTCAGCAAGAATGCATTTAATTGATTAAAAGTGACAGTAAAGATATTTATAATGTTACAAAAGATTTGAAAAGATTTTCAAATAAATGCTGTCCTTTTGAACTTTATATTCATGAAAGAATCCTGAAAAAAATGCATCCTGACAAAAATATTGATAATAATCAGAAATGTTTTTTGAGCAAATCAGCATATTAGAATGATTTCTGAAGGATCATGTGAGACT
>NW_015653450.1:0-248 GCF_001515625.1 Sinocyclocheilus rhinocerous | reverse complement strand
ATGATTTCTGAAGGATCATGTGACACTGAAGACTGGAGTAATGATGCTGAAAATACAGCTTTGCATCACAGGAATAAATTACAATACAATAGAAAAAGTTATTTTAAATTGTAATGATATTTCATAATGTTACTGTTTTATTGTATTTTTCTTAATCAGATATACTGTTTTTGATCAAATAAATGCAGCATAACAGACTTTCAAAAAATATTATAAAATCTTCATCCCCAAGCTTTTGAATGGTAATG
>NW_015653449.1:0-1305 GCF_001515625.1 Sinocyclocheilus rhinocerous | reverse complement strand
ACTGCACTGTGGCCTCAGTCAGGAGACCCATCAATAATTCAATAGGAAAAGAAGTGTTTTGCTCTTGTTCGAAAGATTGCCACTGTACTTTCACTGACCTGTTGAACCGGGATGTGGCACTTCTCTCAGCAAGAGCTCTGTTTAAGCACACGCTTATCTGTCATGCTTTTAATCTGGGACCCAGCAGGTACCGTCTTCGTCTCCTCCGTCTCTCTCATGCCACTACAGATGACAATCTGACAAATTTTAAATGAGACGTTCTTTGAAATGAGCACACTCACGGAGGAGCGAGGTCTATAGTAATCTATTCAGCTCCTCCCATTCTGCCTCCTCTGCCAGCACTACAACTCAATCATTGAGCGATGCACTGCGGGAGTTTAAATATGAATGGATAGATTCAGGTTGTGTAGAACAGTACTTCAGGGTTAAACAACAATTTGTGCTGCGCCACGCTGATGCACTAATGCGGCAGAAATTGTCCGCTCTCTCGCCGAGTTACTGTGTTTTTTCACAAATTAAGGAGAAAACAACCTTGATACTGGGTTTGAAAGTTCCCCAGGGGCTGAATGAATCTCCTCACCTGGGCTCATGGTGGGGTGGAGAGGCTTTAGGGCTGTGATCCAGTTATTTGTTGCATAAGCGTGGCCTGTTGTTCGACAAAATGAGAACAGAGGGCATTTGTTGACATGCTGAATATCACATTACCCAGTGGACGCTGTGTTTATATAATGTTTAAGCACTATAGGGGTTTAATAAGGTGAGAATTATATCATATTATGTCATGGTTAGGAAACACATAATAAACACATAATAATATGTGTGTATAAAATAAATAAAAATATATATAATATCTAAATATATTTGCATTTGTTTGTTTTATTAGTATTTATATTATACATTAATATTATATATTTGCTAATCAAATGTATTAATAGTTATAATTAATTATAAATATTTATCAGTGTTGATTAGTGCAGTTGTGTTTTAGCAGCAGCAGAAGTCTTTGTGTTCACCTGCAGCTCTGATCTCTGCCCACCACATTATGATTCAAAAGTGATGTGACAGTTTGTTCAAGCAAAAATTAATTATTCAGAGGGATGACAGCGTACAATGTGAGTCAAATGTAGAAGGTCAACAGAGACTCTTGGAAAAGATAAAATTGAAGAAAAAAAATCACATTAACCAGATTTTTTTTTTTTACATTGCTTGATACTATAAAAGTTGTCCATATGACTTGTGCACTACATTCAAAGTCTTAAGAAAGGCTTAAAGGGGTCATATGATGCTGCTAAAAAGAACATTATT
>NW_015653448.1:0-1467 GCF_001515625.1 Sinocyclocheilus rhinocerous | reverse complement strand
AACATATTTTTACTTAAATTATAAATTAAGAAAATGAAAGAAAAAAAGGTAGCCTAGTATGCAGAGTTTCGGTTAATTTTTGTGCTGCGTGAAAGGAAACAGACGGCAGAAAGCTGCATCCTTGCCGCATGCGCGCACACAGTTAAGCATTGCTGCCTTGACAATGCAGCCTGTTCAATCATAATAAAATACAGTCAGTCAAACATATGGAAAAAAACTATGCAGTAAAAAAAAAAAATGTAGTAAAAAATATGTAGTAAAATCTGTTAAGTGTTATCACTGTACCGCCGTGATGTTATGCAAAACATTTGTTTTACGTGGATATTGGAACGCAAGTGAAGTACATAAATAATAATTTGCCATTCAAATACATCGCAAATACGGAAACATTTGATTTTGTGTGGAATGAGAGACCCAACGTTGGTTTCAGTTTCGTTTTAACCTAAATTAATTTGTTTTGGCTTGTCATTTATATTTCTATAGCGTCTTATATTCTTAATTCTTGTTCTTTTCTAAATACTGTTAATTGAAAGGCTTTGTTGTGGAGTGAGGGGAACTAAAATAGCCTAGCTATGTTTACAGTGTTTATTATAATGTTTGTAAACATTTCGCGTCGGCATTAGGTCTATTTCTGAAATAATAAAATGCGACTTATGATTTTTTCCCCTTAAAAAAACAAAATTTTTTAATACACGTAGCATATTTTAACCATGCAGCAAACCGTTTTAAATATTTTGATAAATTACTGAAAAAATAAATAATTAAATGACTTTTTAAACCGTTTAACTGATTGTATTAATCCGTCAAAATTCTTACCGTCGGTTAACCGGTTAAAATCCCTACTGTAAACACTGATGTTTATGTCAGGACTCAAAGTTCACAGAAAGAAACAAGAGGCAAAAAGTTTGATTATGCAGAAAGAGCAACACACCCTCTGGCCATCCGATCTTTTAATTCCTTCATAGACACCGACTACATAGTCTCCCGATCCCACTTCTTCCCACATCATAGAGAGAGCGGAAGTACTCTGCTCCATGTTGAGGTCTCGCTTCATAAGGAAAGTCAAAGTGTGGAGATGCAAATTCCTGTCTCAGTCTATTAGAAAGGATCAGGCATTCTGAAAAACACAACAACATGTTAATGTACAGCATGAGACTGAAATCCAGCAGCAGCGCTTTGTAATAAAACCAGAAACAGACTGAATGAATCAGAGCAGTAATAACTGGAGACTCACAATCTGTTGTCTGGGACTCGAGCGGATCTGTGTCTGCTGTCGGTTCTGCTCTGTTTGTGGATGGTCGGTTCTGGTCTGGATGTTTGTGGATGCTCCTGCGATGGCTCCCGGTCAGGCACACGAGGACACACTTTGGTTTTGAGGGTTTGGAAGTGGCGTTTTACAGCCTTCCGCACGCTCCTGAAACATTTCCTCCCTTTTGTGTGTTTCTCTGCAAACAAAGAATATTGATT
>NW_015653447.1:0-1062 GCF_001515625.1 Sinocyclocheilus rhinocerous | reverse complement strand
CCTGAAAAATAAAATGCATCACGGTTTCCACAAAAATATTGTGCAACACGTTTAGAATAATATGCTGATTTGGTGCTCAAGAAGCATTTCTTATTAATACCAATGTTGAAAACAGGTGTGCTGCTTAATATTTTTGTCGAGCAGCAAATCAGCATATTAGAATGATTTCTGAAGATCATGTGACACTGAAGACTGGAGTAATGATGCTGAAAATACAGCTGCGCATCACAGAAATACATTACAGTTTAGCAGAGATTCACATAGAACACTTTTCAATAAAATGTCATTGTTTTTATATTTTTGATCAAATAAATGCAGCCTTAGTGAGTAAAAGAGACTTCTTTCAGAAACATTTGAAAATCCCTAGACTTTTGAGGAGCAGTGTATAAAACAGTCTTGCATTGCAGTGTTTTTCAGCTGCTTACACACATTTTCAAAACTCTTTTTTTTTTCAAAACTTTACACACAAATCCAAGAACTACACACAAAATGCAAAATGCATCTCTTGCAAAACGAAGCGCTGCATTCAAAATATCACAAACACATCTCAAAAGCATATGTGTTACAGAGATGTGTGTTGTGTTTTGCAAAAAGTGTTTTATGAAATTGAAAACTGAGTCAAAGATCCAATATTAGTGTATGGTTTTGCAGATTTGGTGCGTGCTTCTGCTGTTTGAGTGTCAGCGTTCAGAAACTGTGTGACTAGTAAAGATTTTGTGTGTAAGCAGACGGAAAACAACTGTAATAACAGGAATGAATCTACTTTATTTGTTAATTGTAAAATTTTAAAAAATTGGGTGTAGAAACAATTTTCACTCAGAAATTACAAGCAAGCTCTACAACTAATTATATACAAAGAAATGACAAGTAATGCATTAAAGTAGAAAGTAGTTTTTGTGTTCGTTTATCTGTTACAGAGTTCATGTCACAGCACCTACATCATTTGTGGCCAGAATGTTTTTATGCATAAGCATAATGTTCCACATACACTCTTAAAACTAAAGCTGCTTAAAAGGTAGCGATGCCACAGAAGAACCATTTCTGGTTCCACAAAGAAGCATT
>NW_015653446.1:0-561 GCF_001515625.1 Sinocyclocheilus rhinocerous | reverse complement strand
ACACACACACACACACACACACACACACACACACACAAACTGGCTACACACAAACACTGTGTGTATCTCCCTGACAACATTATGCTTAACAATTTTGCACAAAAAAAAATGTATCTGCTGATGAGCCGGTTGTGTTTGTTTTGGGCCGGAGGGAGCTGTTCTCGAGTGAGTTCCCGTCCCATGGAAATGCGGAGCCCCAGGGAGGGAATATTTGGAATGCCAAGGCCATCGTTTCACTTGTTTGCTCTCTGTTCCTGAGGGCTTGAATGCAGGCGGGGATTAGAAAAGAGACATTACACGTTCGTTAAGGTAGGATTAGTCCGTCTTGTTATCCACGGCTTATTTTAATCTTAGGTGTCTGAGGTTTGAATGAGTACTGAACTTATTTTAGTAGCATCTGTGTGCTGATCTATTTATACCAGATTAAACAAATTAAACCAGATAGCCTGGTTTATTTTAGAAAAAAGCTGGTTAATCTCACACAAACCTTTTAAGAACACGTTCAAGTCATATTTCACCAAAAAAAAAAATTTTTTTTGTGCTAAAAAAAGAGAGACCTGT
>NW_015653445.1:436-585 GCF_001515625.1 Sinocyclocheilus rhinocerous | reverse complement strand
TCTTTGCATGAACATTTGGGCGGCATTATGCAAATCTTCCCACATGGTAACCTAGGGCGTGTTAGGCGTGTTAGAACAAGCCGTTTTAGGTAGGCGTAGTTGACTCTTAACTTTTATAAAGAATATCTCTTTGGATTTGAGACTTTAGT
>NW_015653445.1:0-395 GCF_001515625.1 Sinocyclocheilus rhinocerous | reverse complement strand
AGTCTTTGCAACTTTACAGATCTTCTTTATGCACCAAGAGCTTGTAACACTCCAAAGAGAAAGGAAAAATTGAAATCGCATCATATGACCCCTTTAATAGTATTTGTTTTTCTACCAGGTGAAATCTTGGCAGAAATGTTCCACTTAGCATGGTAAATTTTCCATGAATTATCTCTTTAAGTAAAAAATAAAAAAAAAGAAGAAAAAAATGCAGATGTTCTTTAAAATAAATTTTACTATATAAAAATGTGCAAAAACATTAATAATTTTGAGGCAAATTATATATATATATTCAAATTACCTAACTAAAAAGTGTGTAATAGTACATGTGTTTGAAAATAAAAATGAACAAAAAAAATGTGTTCTACTGTCTGGGGTCTGCCATCAGGAGTTAA
>NW_015653444.1:516-648 GCF_001515625.1 Sinocyclocheilus rhinocerous | reverse complement strand
TCCTCTGCACAATGTGACTTTGCTGCAGCTTGGAACTGAACTGCTGGTTTAGTCTGGCACTGGCACCCCTGGCACCCCGACTGAGCCTGGTTTCTCCCAAGGTTTTTTCTCCATTCTGTCACCGATGGAGTT
>NW_015653444.1:0-394 GCF_001515625.1 Sinocyclocheilus rhinocerous | reverse complement strand
AGATACTATTTAAACTGAACTGAGCTGGATGATGACATCACTGAATTCAATGATGAACTGCCTTTAACTGAAAATTGAGTGTCTACTATTGTCATTTTGCATTATTGACGCACTATTTTCCTAATTAATGCTGTACAGTTGCTTTGACACAATCTGTATTGTTAAATGCGCTATATATATAAAGGTGACTTGACTTGACTTGATTCCCTTACCACTGATTTCATTTTGGGCAGTATGCGGTGGCCATAAAAATTATTCAGAAATTTAAAAAAAAAAAAGCATAGAAATGAGTGAATCACCAGTGTTATTTTATAGTGTTATTATTTTATTAATATTTAGAATTATATACATTTTTTTTTATAGTTTTTAATTTTATGTGTTTTTATCTGTCTAT
>NW_015653443.1:366-660 GCF_001515625.1 Sinocyclocheilus rhinocerous | reverse complement strand
TACACACATTTAGCATGAACAGTTTTTGATTTAAATTAGATTGCATAATTTAATAATAACCCAAACTGAAGAAAAAAAAAGAATGTTCTGACTAGCCTTGTTAAATTATACTACATAAAGCATGCCTGCACGAAACAGAAACAGCAGATGGACTGAAAGAGACGCAGTTTCACTCTCTGACAGCAGGAGGTGCTTATGAAACAGCAGCGATACAGCTTTTCCTGCTTATGGCTGTAAACAAAGCAGCACCACGAACACTGCTTGCTTTAATACGCATTACACAAAGGCAAGATG
>NW_015653443.1:0-343 GCF_001515625.1 Sinocyclocheilus rhinocerous | reverse complement strand
CACACACAAAGGCAAGATGAATAGAACATACCATTTAAACTTTTCTGAAGACAGTTCACCTCAGCAATACATTCATGTAACCCCCCATTTCAATATTTATGATTTTCTTCCAATATTTCGAGCATCATGGACAGGTTTTTTTTTTTTTACGTTAAAAAATTTGAACATTAGAGGACACATTAACATTACATTTCATCTTTTTGCAAACATTATGGGAAAGTTACGTTTGAATGTTCTCAACCATCTGAAACTAGTATTAACGTTAAAAAAGTTTAATGAACATCCATCTAAGATGTTTCAGAAAAAAAGTATATATATATATATATATATATATAAATGAATA
>NW_015653442.1:445-3113 GCF_001515625.1 Sinocyclocheilus rhinocerous | reverse complement strand
CTTTTTTATCTGTGCATTCCCTGATTAAGCACAGTTTCTGTAATGTACTGTTTATTTAAACCTCTTGTCCTTTTATGCCCCTTATATTTATTTTAATGTAAAAATTTCTTCAATTTCTTTATCTTTTTCTTAAATATTTCCTTTTAGTGTTTTTTGGGCATCAACCTATTTTTGATTACAATTTAAAGAAAAAATATTTATGCAAAACACTTTGAATTACCCTGCCTAAGAAATTGCCTTGGTTAATTAAATTTATAATATAAAATATATTGCTGACACACCTGAATGTAACTGACAGAAATATGAGGAAAATGCCCCCATCAGAAAAATGTAATTTTATAATTACACTGTTATATGCTTTGTGTGATTTGTTATAATTTGAAAAAAAAAAAAAGATGACGACACATACTTGCGTCAATCTTTTGGTTCTGTTGTTCCTTTTGGGGTTCTTTCTCGTTTTTGTCAGATTTTGAGGATGGAAAACACAAGAGAATAAAAATTAAACACAAAAGTTGATATTGAAGGAATAAGTTATTATAGCAGTTCCGTTAATTTCAGCTGCAGGAAATCCTGTAAAAACAGGGAACAAAAAACTCCCTGCAGTTTCACATTACTGCATTATCAGCTGTTCAAGTGAAAGAAACACATCACCAGTCAGTGATCATTTAGAATTAAGACTGTTAAACATTCAGAAAAAGGGTCTTAAATAACCAAACTGTAACAAATCATTAACATACAGAAAAAGATGATAAACAGGTCTGGAGATCACTGTTCAAAGTGTCCAAAATAAAAATGTGATTATTTCAGAGTAAATGACATTAAATGACTCACCACTGACAGTCAGACTGATTGCTTTTTTGATTTTGCCAAGGATGTTGGCTTTTGGGATGATTTTTGTGCTGTTACACTTGCGATTTATGGTAAACTTTTCACTTTTGCCTGAAATCTCGATTCTGATGATCTCTGCTTCATAACGTCCAGTGTGTTCAGATCTGATGTCTGTGATGTTCAAAGATCCAGTCTCATAGTCCACCTCCAGTCTGCCTCTGAATCTCCCGCCTTCACCATCATACAGACAGCTTGTGCTGGAATTTCCATTGATCAGAGCTATACGAGTGTCATTAAAGTACCACTGCACTATGTCATCATGGTTTTTGGTAACACCAGGGTTTAGAATGACAGGATCTCCCTCCATCACTGACTTCACTTCATCTGCATCACCAAACACACCTGCAGACACAAATGAACAGTTACAAGTGTGTGTGTGTGTGTGTGTGTATGTGAATCTGTACGTTGCACATATATTGTGGGGACCAAATGTATAAAAATCTATTATACTGCAGGTAAAGTTGTGCCGATAGACAACAGTATTGTGTATCGATGATAGTCAGAGATATCACATGTGACTGATGCCTTTGACCATAAAAAGACAAGTATTATTATTAGGCTAGTATTACTATCTAATTAATATTAGGGCTTATTTGTTCCATCATATTTCTTTTTACGTGTTTTACAGTGTTGCACATTATAACCAATCACACACGATTCCATTGAGTTTATGAATGCAGTGGCCAATCAGAGACATTCAGATGAGTCACCACAGTTTTGTTGAGCTGACTCGCTGACTGAATTCTGCTCTATTGCAAATTCTCATCATAAACAACAAAATGCATATGTACGTGTGATACAATTATGAGATTTATTCATCATACAGTTTAGACAGCTTCACTAATTATAATGTGAGTTTTTTGTGCATAAACTCGCACAAGACTGAAGTCAGTGATGTTCTTTGATAATGTACATGTTTTTGCTCGTTTTCTGTAGCTGCTTTTTGAATAACTGAGTAAATGTAAGCATTATAATTAGTAACTTACAATGTTTTTATTAAACTGTTATCATGTTAAATACAAATTCAGTCATATTAAAAACATGTAATGACATGACACCCATCCATATGCTACTTGCCTAAAAAATGTAGTTATTGGATTACACTAACATTAGGCTGCTTTTAGACTTATGCTGGAGTTGGTTCACTCTCTGGCTATGAAACCAAGTAATTAAATAATTCAATAAATTAGCATGATAATATTGTGTATCTGCGATCTCACAGGCTCACAATAAGACGATATGACTATGAATCATATATAACACTACTGTAGGGGTGTGCGATAATGACAAAAAAAAACGATAGCTCTATATTTTCTAGAACTCTGTCGATAACAATAATTAGACAATATTTTGCTGAGCGCGTTATAGTGTTGGTATTTTTGGGAGGTTTAGGACTGCTGTGGACAGCTGAATCCCAAAGCTTTTGATATTCTTCATATTCTGTGCAGTGGTTAGTATGCAGGAGTAACAGAAATGAACTTTTACCATGTTTAAACTGATTTTTTACTTTTATGGGCATTTTTACCTTTATGAGGCCATTTTTAAAACTAAATGTAAGCATTTTATTTCATGTTGAATGCTTACATTTAATCAATACATTCAATTCAAATAGTAAGACACGTTACCAATCAATCATGAAATCAATATCAACAAAAATGGTCTTTCCAGTGCAGAGGTGGCCCAGAATCTGCATCTCTTTAGCAGCCATATCACCCTGTAGCCCAAGACTGGTTGCCCACTGAAGCTAAGCAGGGTTGAGCCTGGTCAGTACCTGGATGGG
>NW_015653442.1:0-215 GCF_001515625.1 Sinocyclocheilus rhinocerous | reverse complement strand
GTCCTTCGAAAAAGAGTAGGGGTATACCCCCTGCATCCTGGCCAAATTCGCCCTCTGACCATCATGGCCTCCTAATCATCCCCATATCTGCTGATTGGCTTCATCACTCTGTCTCCTCTCCACCAATAAGCTGGTGTGCACTGTAAAAAAAAATTCCGTAAAATTTACGGAAAAAAAACGGCAGCTGTGGTTGCCGGAATTTTACCGTAAAAAAT
>NW_015653441.1:0-543 GCF_001515625.1 Sinocyclocheilus rhinocerous | reverse complement strand
TCAGGCCTAAAATAAAATCATTATAAAGATGAAAATCAATTGGTACATTCATTATAAAGATGAAAATCAATTGGTACATTTGTCCCTTTTTAACACAGATCCATGAAAATAACTAAAAACACTGCATTATGCTGCTAAGCCAGTAGATGGCGATGTCATTTTGTAAAGAAACCACACACATTGACAGCTCCAGCAAACAGGGTTTGTTCTTTGATCACTTTCTGTAATTTAACAATATAAATAACATATTATAGTCATGCTATTAGGAGAAACAATGTTTAGTTTGGTCACTGGCTTGATTTGCACACACACATACACACACACACAAAAACATTGAACACTTGAGACAAAAAAAATCTGACTGACCTTGAATAATTTCAGAAATCACTGATTACAGATCAGACATTAGAATAAACAAGTTTACCTCCATGTTGTGATAATGCTGTCAGGTATATGTAACCCTGGAGCACAAAACCAGTCATAAGTGTCAAATTTTATAAATTGAGATGTATGCATAATCTGAAAGCTGAATAAATAAGCTTT
>NW_015653440.1:1585-2565 GCF_001515625.1 Sinocyclocheilus rhinocerous | reverse complement strand
CTCCTTCAGGGAACGAGGGTTACACAAGTAACCTAGACGTTCTCTGTCCTGTTAAATAAGGACAGATAAAAAAAAGTACGTCCGTGACATGTAGAAATTGTAACGTTTATTGTAGGAATTATTAAATGTAAATTTCAAACATTTGTATTTGTGACAAATATTAAGTAATGTGACTGACATTTGCATATCCACATTGAATATGCTTCCACTTTTAATGCTCCAATACAGAGCCTTATTTTATGGTAATGTAACATATTATTCAATAATATAAATAATACTGCACACCTGCTAAATTTGTAAATTTAAAATACAGTGTATTGTGTAACAGAGTAAAACGTAAGCACAGGCTATGAATTAACTATGAACTAATAGTTTGCAAATTATTTATAAGAGCTTTGTTACTGTATACTTATTATTAAGTGTTGCCCAACTATGCACAGGACTTGGGGGTACAGTTCTAGCAAGCAATACTTTGTTTCAGTAAACAATGGCCATTTGAAGACTGTTTTCATCCTGCTCCATGACGGTTCACACCATATGCAAACCTGTCAGTGTTTGTTTCCATGGTCTTTATTTTCCATGGAAACAAAGTAATCTTTACTTTACCAGGAAGTCATTGCAGTAAGCATGTCTCTTTCTAACCACAGATCTAATCAAGAGGAACTGGCAGATGACAAACAATTTTGTTTGTTGTGAAAAATGAGAACAATGTTGCAAATCATGGTTCAACAAATTAGTACATATTTCTAGATAGAGTTTTGTTCTGGTGGCTTTATGAGCCAATGTTTCATTTTGTACTTTGTGGGACCACAACAGACCAGTGTTGTAAATTGAATAACTTTGTCTGACTCTAAAAAGTCTTACTATTTCAGAGCAAATATGTTAAATTACACATAATAAGCTGCAAGTTTATATAGAAGCCTAGATTTAACTGTGATATGAAAACATATATTTTGTAGTATACAATACATATTATATAT
>NW_015653440.1:0-1507 GCF_001515625.1 Sinocyclocheilus rhinocerous | reverse complement strand
TAGTTTGAAAATGACCAGTAGCTGTACAGGACAGGTTATATGAGAAGACCATATATGGAGATTATTTGTACATTTACCAGTATGCTAATGACCAATTGTGTTCATCTGCTTCCTCATTTGCAATAATCCAAATACATCGACATCAGAAGAACAAAATTATGCACATGCCTGCAGTGAATATGGCAAAAGCTAACAATTAAAACAATATTTCTATACAGTTTAAAGTAGACCACGTATACGATTACAAACTAGAAAAAATAAACACTTTCACTTTCTGATATGTTATGTGACTTCAAGGAACACAGGCAGGCCTATTGTTTATACTTGTCTATATAAGGACCAGCAGGGACGAACTTGATAGACTGAAACACACAGAGACACACACTCAGGTTTGTCTTTTTCTTTTCTTTTCTTCTTAATTTTGTCACTCTGATGTTAATTATTCAGTTTCTTCATATATTTTAAGTCAGAACTACTTAAAATTAAAATGTTTTTTGAATGTTTACTTTACCATTAGACATTAAACAAGGGATGTATTTGTTTGCTTGTTTTGCTCCCAAAATGCACTAAACATTGCCATATATTTGAATTTTCTTGTAATTCTCATGATAAATATAGCTGCAAGCAGCAATTTCCGGGGTTCAAGCATTTTAAGACCTTTGAGAAATTGTAGACATTTTAAGATGATTTTACCCAAAAAGGATAAAAATAATAATAAATAAAATCAATAGAAATATTATTTAATGATTTGTCACTTTCTTCTTTTCTTAATTTTGTCACTCTGATTTTAGTTATTCAGTCTCTTTAGTATATTTTAAGTCAGAATCAGAACTACTTTAAATTAAATTAAAATAATAATAATAATCAGGTAAATAGAGTAAAAGATAATATTAAAGTATTTGAGTGTTTACCGTTAGACATTAAACAAGGGATGTTTTTGTTGTTGTTTGTTTGTTTTGCTCCCAAAATGCAATGAATATTGCCATATATTTGAATTTTCTTGTAATTCTCATTATAAATATAGCTGCAAGCAGCAATTTCCGGGGTTTAAGCGTTTTAAGACCTTTATAGACATTTTAAGAGCAATTGTAGACATTTTAAGATGATTTTACCCAAAAAGGATAAAAAAATAACAAGAAGCTAAAGTTCGTGAACACACTTTAAATATTGGCTTGACAAAGCCAGCATGGGCAGCCTTGAGGCAAAAGAGCCAAAGTACTTGTGTGTTTGGCATTCTTGAGCTTCCAGCAAACAAACAAAAAGTACAACAGTTATTGTTTTAATAATATTTTTCTATGGACCAATGTTATTTTGTATGCTAATAAAAAAGCCTATTATGCTATGACAGCAGCTTGGACAGAGCTGGCTAGCTGGATGCGAAAAAAGTCATGCCTTTTATTGTTTTCCCTGTTTGTTATTTCAATGTCCTGTCACCAAAGCGTTGTGGGCAATGACACAGAAGGTAAACAATAGGGCCTTTCGCACCGCTTTAGTTCCAGAACTAAAT
>NW_015653439.1:0-2397 GCF_001515625.1 Sinocyclocheilus rhinocerous | reverse complement strand
CACACAAAGCATATATATTATTTGTTATTATTTAAAAATAAAAGTAAAACAGGTAAAAAGATGACCACTAGTCAAGCTCTTAAAGAACATTGAAAATGTTTTGCATTTGTCAACTTTTTCAACTAAACCCACTCTGCTTCATAATTCCATATATAATAATATGTCTTAGTAAGATGATATTCAAATGCTTAGCTTTATGATCTAAACATATAATGCAATGCAATACAATGATGATTATCATATTTGATATTCACTGATTTTTCTAAAATATGATGTCTGGATAATCAAGTAAACCTAAGTTGCTTCAGCAAGTGTTTGACTTGAAATATTACTAACAATATAAAAGTTACTCTTACATTTGCTTTATAAAAATCAGTAAAGGTTTTACAGCAAAAAGACACGTGAAGCATAAGCTGAAGGAAGACTTTGTAGAATTATACTAAAAGGCCTTTTGCTTACTAAAAACGCATAAACTATCAATCAGAAGACAGAAGGCATGCAGTAGATTGTGTGCAACAGGTTTTTCAGCAACGGTTTGATCATGTTGATCATTTAGGCCGCAGAAATTTGCATCAGTAATGATCCAGTACGCTTTAAGGGTTAAGTAATAAAGAACGAGAGGACATTTTGTGAATATACTTACAGCTAGTTCACTGTGCAGGTACTTCCCGTTTGGCACCGTGTTTCTGGTGGCCGGTAAGATCCTGGAGATGAGCGACCCGTCTGCGATGGGGAAGAAGCTGGGCTTTTACGCCGTCACTGTGGTGATGGGCCTCATTCTGCATGGCCTCTTCATTCTGCCCAGCATGTACTTCTTCATCACCAAGAAGAGCCCCATCGTCTACATCCGAGGGATCCTGCAGGCCCTGCTCATCTCCCTGGCCACGTCCTCCAGGTACAACGCACGCAAACACCAGCTGAAACATATTACAATTTCATATCCATCCTGTTAGTAAAAGCCAGTTCCTCTATGACATCATCCTCCAAGAAGTGACATCATTTTTGGTGGTAACAAATTTGATGGATTTTCTGGTGTTTTGTTTTGTTTAATTGATATCAAAATTTTAGAAGTTACACACACACACACACATCAAAAAATACAGTAAAAACAGTAAAATTGTGAAATATTATTATAATTTAAAGTAACTGTTTTCTATTTGAATATATTGTAAAATGTAATTTATTCTTGTAATACAAAGCTGAATTTTCAGCATCATTACTCCAGTCTTCAGTGTCACATGATCTTCAGAAATCACTCTAATATGTTGATTTGCTGCACAAGAAACTGGTTTTTGTCAGTGTTGAAAACAGTTGTGCTGCTTCATATTTTGGTGGAAATTGTGATACAATTTTGTTCAGGATTCTTTGATGAATAGAAAGTTCAAAAGAACAGTATTTATTTGAAATAAAAAATTTTAATAAAAAAAAAAAATTAGAATTTGGTAAAGTTACTGTTACTTTTGATCAATCAGTCAATAATAAAAAATAAAAAAATCGTACTAACCCCAAACATTTGAACATAAATATTAAAAACTTCAGCTCACTATTTCCATCCTGTTCATTTTCTTGCCTTTGTGCAAGTAACCAAGCTAGATTTCATAGAAAAATATATTTAAATTACAAGACATTTATTTTATTTTCCACTCATACTGACTTGACGAACAACATGTTTTCTCCCATCCCATGGTTCATGACACAGGAAAATACATTATAGAGAGAGAAAAGGGGGAAAAAAAAAAAATATTGCACAAGCTCTCATCCACATGAGGAATTTCAGCAGTTCTTTTAATGCTTTTGTCAACTCACTCTGCCAGTGGCTATAGTTAACACTGCGTCCACTTAAAATAAAAATGCACACACACACACACACACACACACACAAAGCATATATATTATTTGTTATTATTTAAAAATAAAAGTAAAACAGGTAAAAAGATGAAAGCTCTTAAAGCTCTTAAAGAACATTGAAAATGTTTTGCATTTGTCAACTTTTTCAACTAAACCCACTCTTTCCATATATGATCTAAAAAAAAAAGGCCAAACGTTATAATCCGTATCTCTTCAAACGTTCCTTTCGCTCTCACTCACAGGTCTGGTCTCAAAGAGTACACCAGAGATAAGACTCAGCCACACAATGTCCCCTCAGTAGGTCTCATTGACCGGCCCATGGCACCGGCCAGGTATGCCAGCAATGTTTAACCAGCTATCCATCTTCTACCTGCTGCTGGTAAACAGACACCTTTGTTTAAAGCGCACTACGGTTAGGGCTTGCTCTGACTCAACAAATGAACTATTTATTTCCCCATTGGCCCGGGCTCAGGAAATATGCCTCATAATCCGCTTTTTATTTCTTTGACAGGAGCAGTGTGGTAATGCATGTCTGTGTGTGGGTGGGAG
>NW_015653438.1:0-616 GCF_001515625.1 Sinocyclocheilus rhinocerous | reverse complement strand
CTGAACTCTCTGTGGTCTGGCATCAGAAGACAGATGCAGATGTAAATTTCCCCTTTTAAAGACTTGTAGAAGAGCTGCCCTGCCTATATAAATGGATGTTTTTGTCAGTATCCCTGTAACATTCTTTCTCTCGCCGTCTCATTGCCCCATTAATCTCTGTGGTAATATCCACATCGTTGTGAGTTTTGTGTGATTAGAATCAGTCTGACATTATACAACGGATGACTGTAACACCCACAGTGGAGTTTAGCATCTGACAGCACTGCAACTGTGCAAATGTGGGTTTGGACAACTTAATTGCATGGAAATTCTTAACTGTTTTACATTTGCCAAATTGGTGGCTAATTCATATGAACTCATAAGATGTCATTCGTGTGTTTTCATAAAATCTGATTATACCTCGATGGTTAGGTTTAGAGGGTAGACCTTACTTTTTTCTAAAAAATAAAAAAATTATGTTTTCCTCACATTATACAAATTCTCATGAAATAGCCACTTGTGTTTTTTCAAGGTTGGTGTGGACCAAAATTTGTAACTATAACTTCTCATGGAGTTTGTTGTTGGTTCGTTGTTTCTAACCAATTGGATATTTTCAAGGTTTTTTTTTTTTTTTTTT
>NW_015653437.1:925-1041 GCF_001515625.1 Sinocyclocheilus rhinocerous | reverse complement strand
ATGTTTGCTGACAGACACCAGTGTTTCCCACAGACTTGCAAATGCTAGTTCATTCTACGCCAGCAGGAGGCGCTGTTGGAGCGGAGATATAGCGGTTTCCCCGGTAACGGCTGTAA
>NW_015653437.1:0-434 GCF_001515625.1 Sinocyclocheilus rhinocerous | reverse complement strand
AACGTGCACGTTATAATCAGCCCAGAAGTTTCGTCTGAATTGCATGCGTTTCTACTTTCACATGCAAATGACTTGTTGCACTTATGGATATGATAACTTTCCGGCATCAATTCTAGTAGGGTAAAACGTAACTACGCTTTCGAAATGGTTGCCTGCCATCGTTAGCTGAAGCTGTGTGTGAACAAGCCGCTGCTGCAGAGTGTGAGAGATTCTCTGGTACGGCGTTCCACATCAACGCTTAGCTGCCCACAGATGCGCCTGCTTATAAATCGGCCAATGCCGATTCATTAAAAAATGCCAAAAATCGGCCCGATCAATTGGTCGACCACTATTATTGTGTATGAACTGATTTTGAGTACTGCACACTTGGCGTTTCACAAAGATGGGAGATAAATTAAATATTATAATATAATATAATAATATAAATTCAAAAT
>NW_015653436.1:0-493 GCF_001515625.1 Sinocyclocheilus rhinocerous | reverse complement strand
AAACAAAGGACAGAGTTAAATGCTGAAATTGAAATAACTACATTTTTTTTAAAAATTTTCACTTGTACTGATGCATTTTATGGTTATATAAATAGTTTCCAGTACAATACAATACAGTATATCTGATTTTAATCAAAGATTGACAATCTTCCATAATTGAGGTTTAAATATAGATTTAATTCTCATTTCATCACTTTATGTTCTTTAAAGCATCATCAGTTGCACCTAAGAGATCTGCTCAAATAAAATTATACATTTACACACACAAAAGTTTGGTACTGGTAAGATTTTCATGTTTTTGAAAGAAATCGTACGACTAAAGGCTGTTTATTTGATGAAAGTACACTAAAAACACAATTTTTACATTTTCACTATATATGAAAATATGTACATTTTTTCAGTTTTGTGTATGAGCATCAAATCAGCGTATTAAAATGATTTCCAAAGAATCATGTAACACTGAAAACTGGAGTAATGATGCTGAAAATTCAGC
>NW_015653435.1:1186-2644 GCF_001515625.1 Sinocyclocheilus rhinocerous | reverse complement strand
CAAATATCGGCATCGGCCGATAAGTTTTTCTGTTTGGCCGATGTTTATTTTGACGGCATGCCGGAATTTTATTTTGACAGCGCTGAGAGCGGCAGCTCCTGAACACACAGTGCTCACATTCTCCCTTATTCGCTGTCATCGTTAACAGTTCTGTCTAATACGGATAGAAGTCTGTATAATAATTAGTGATCGACTGATATTGATATTTTATAACCGATACCGATACCAATTATTTGCGTTTATGTGCCCGATAACCGATATGCAGAACCGATATTTATTTACTGTTATATCGGCTTTATATCGGCCATCGGCCACCCTGCTTTCCAAGATATCGGCATTGGCATCGGCTGTCAAAAAAACAATATCGGTCGACCACTATCCCTAAAGCCTGAAAGTCTGGACAGGCTTGTGTTCCTGGCCAAAAATCTTTAAAAGTCAGACTTGGTGTTGTTCATTCCTGAAAACTTGAAGTGTTTTTATGGCTTGTGTTTTAGGCCAAAATACCTGATAAGGCAAACTCAGTTTTTTTTTCTTTCTACAGGTTATCTTGAGTTTTTCCATTGTTTTAATTTTAGTTTTAGTATAACATTATTATACCATGCATATTGCATATTTTTACTTTTTTTATTTAAAGAAACCAAACCAATGTATCGTTGACATTTTCGGCAACGAGAAAAGCAATAAAAGTTTTTCAGGAAGAGTGTTTTCAGCTTGTTTTTTTTATTTTTATATAAAATTATGGCATGCGGTTGCTTCAAACAATGGTATAAAGCTATTTAAAACATCAATCAATGTAAATTGTAATAATCGTAATTAATAATCGCAATTACAATTTCAAGGGAATAATCGACAATTATGATTTTTGTCATAATCGTGCAGCCCTAGTGTGTACTGTATTCGGGGTTGCACTGACAAGTTGAATAGTTCTACTAATTCATAGTTGACTTGCGCGGAGACCTGAAGGGCAAAACATCCATAGAACTGACAAAATGTTTGTTTTTCCATCTAGAACTGTCAATTTTCCATCTGTTTCAAGCCATGATCTAGATTGTCTCTCAAAAAAAGAAAAACAAACACAATGTGAACAAATTGCAAGTTCTGGGCACTCTCTATAATGACCAAAAAAAAAGATCAAATTCACTATACACCTTATTGATTATGCATGCTATATACAGCAACTGGCAAGCAGATGAGCACAGAATATGAACACAGTGTCCTAAATTGCATGCTTGGGCTTTAAGATTATCTATATATCTATATACATAATATTTACTAAATTTTACCATTTGCATATGAATAAATATGACAAAAATAATTTCAAATTGATAAAAAAAATCTGTAAAATAAAATGATTTATTTAGATGGCAACTTCTTTATTCTGTAATTACATTATAGAATTTTTCACAAATAAAGAAAAAATGCACAAAAAAATGCAAAAAAAAAAAAAAAAAAAAAAAT
>NW_015653435.1:0-1161 GCF_001515625.1 Sinocyclocheilus rhinocerous | reverse complement strand
TGAAAAAAAAAAAAAAAAAAAAAGAATAAAAAGGAAGTAAACACTAGCTAACAGTGCACTAAGTAATCTGGTATGTTTGTGCACACTAGGAAAAGGAAGTGCTAATTTTCAGATATAGCAAACAATGAGTATGACATGAATACGGCAAACTGGATATAGCACAGCATAATTTGAAATCAAGGATTTAAGGTTTGTCGCTCAGTGTGTCTAGTGACAGCTCTCTTGTCCGCATTCAATTCACACAGACCGACTTCTACACAGAGTACACTCATTTTTATGCAGTCTAAAAATGCACACTTCAGAGGATCTCACAGCTGAATTCAAAGTTTGCTAGGTTAATTAGAGATAATTAAAAATGCCAAATATCAGTGATATTCACAAGATATAAGCATTCAAAATTTACAGTCTCTCTTTTCCACCAACAGAGATCAAAATTTCAGATCAATTTTGCACTTCAGCTTCTCATCTGATTTTCTGTCCAATCAGATGCTCTCTAGAATCTGAAGCCACCCACCCCCAATGTTCAGTAAACACATAAAGATCAGGCCTGCAATCATAAACATGCTGCAAACTCCACCTGCACTTCACCATGTCCAATTATAAAGGCTCGGAATGACATGAGGCAAAGTTTTCTTTTTTCCCCTAAATACTCAGCTCATGAAAACAAAACTCAGCAGTATTTATTTCAGAACAACTAGGGAACTTTGAAGGCTCGGCTCATCTGCCAATTGCTGTTTGGAAAGAGACTCACAAACGACATTAATCTGCTCTTAAGTCTTTCCGCCGTGCCTGAATGGAGAGTGTCCCCACAGTAAATGAGATTTGTAGGGCTCGTCTGCTTACATCACTCGTCTCTGTATCAGTACAAGCATCAGCTTTAGTGGCTATTTAAGGGCTCATCTTCACTCAACTGAGCATTCACTCACTCAGTCTTCTGCTTTATTAGCCAAGACCTCTTCTTTGAAGGGCCGTGCACCAATTTTTAAATAGGAAAAATATTTTTCTAATGATATAAAAGCACATCAAAGACAAATTACACCCTAATCTTAAGATTATTTGACCATGACCTTAAATCAAATAAGTCTTCCAAGTCTGATCAGGTAAGTTGTATAACAATATATATGAAATTAAATACAATATATGTAAGCAATAAGGTACGAG
>NW_015653434.1:0-622 GCF_001515625.1 Sinocyclocheilus rhinocerous | reverse complement strand
TATATATACACACACACACTATATATATATATATATATATATATAAACTATCTATATATAAAACTATATATATATATATAAAAAACTATCAGAGTTTTTAAAGTATAATCGTAACGTTAAATAATGGCACAATGCAAAAGTCTTAAAAATAGAAAATTAATTACATTTGTTAAATTTCATTCTTAAATTAACAATTAATAAAAATTTATAAATTCTAATTCTCAAATTTATTATTATTACTCTGAAAAAGTGTGAAATTGTGATGTGTTTGTCATTGCACCACAAAATAAATAAATATAAACAATTAAAAATAAAATAATTAATTGATTAATAAACTTAACAATTGAATTGAACTTTATAAAATGGATATTTAAAAAAAAATAAAAAAAATAATATATATATAACTTATCTCAGTTTTTAAAAGTATAATCCCAATACTAAATCTTCAAAACAGAAAATAGGACTTATTTATTTTTGTTGAATTTAATTTGATTAAACTCATTAAATATAAAATTTAATTATCAAAATGATCATCATTGCTTTAAAACAGTGTGAAAATGTGAAACTTCTTTTGTGATCTCTCTCTATATATACAGTGGGTACGGAAAGTATTCAGACCCCC
>NW_015653433.1:0-620 GCF_001515625.1 Sinocyclocheilus rhinocerous | reverse complement strand
CCTGGACGTGCGTCACTCAGAACACAACAGGCCAATCAGAAGAGAGGCTCAAGAATATGAATTAGACAGCCCAAAATCGACCTGTTCTCAGCAGAGCTCCTGAGAAATTAGACAGGCCAAAATCGACCTGTTCTCAGCAGAGCTCCTGAGAGAGGAGCTGTAAAAATATATTGAGATGGTTTTTGGAACTTATACCGCAAATATATATTCTTAAGGACATCAAAACCTAAAATAAAACTCCAGAAAGTTGTACAATATGTGACCTTTAAGTTCTTAACATCAAAAAAACGTCCATTAAAAACTCAGACTTCCTCTCTCCTTTTCCTGTGCTTGCCATTTATGACTAAAACATGTATAGCAATTTATTGTTGTAAATACTAAATAATCTAATATTGTGTGTGTGTGTGTGTGTGTGTGTGTGTATTCAGAAGTTGTCTGCAATATTATTATTATTATTATTATTAATAATTTTATATGGGTAAACATATCAGGAACGTGGGAAAACAGAGTGAAAAAGAAAACAGTGAAAATTTTTCATATGGGCTTATTATTATTATTTTTTATTATATTTAAAATTTTAGGAGTAGAGTAACATATAACTGGCCTAATAACAGACATGG
>NW_015653432.1:0-1894 GCF_001515625.1 Sinocyclocheilus rhinocerous | reverse complement strand
TTAAAACATGCTCCTTTCATAAGCTGTATTTGTTATACTTAAATCTAGGGGAGCTTTCTAGACAGCTGGAAGAGAAGAATTCCTTGGTCTCTCAGCTAACAAGAGGCAAGCAGTTCTACACCCAGCAGATTGAGGACCTCAAGAGACAACTAGAGGAGGAAATTAAGGTATATTTTATTTTATTTTTAAATATTTATTACTAACTGTCCATTGCATTTTTATATATAGTTGACAGGATATTTTCAATCCTCATAGGCTAAGAATGCCCTGGCCCATGCAGTTCAGTCTGCGCGTCACGATGCTGATCTGCTGAGGGAGCAGTATGAGGAGGAGCAAGAAGCCAAAGCTGAGCTGCAGCGGAGTCTGTCCAAGGCAAACTCTGAGGTGGCTCAGTGGAGAACCAAGTATGAAACTGATGCCATTCAGAGGACCGAGGAGCTGGAGGATGCTAAGTATGAAACAGGAAACACCTACAAACCTACAAAAATTATGTAAACATTAAAACTCCATGTAAAGTAATGATTCTCTGTAATAATTTTAGGAAGAAGCTGGCTCAGCGTCTGCAAGATGCAGAAGAAGCTGTGGAAGCTGTCAATGCTAAATGCTCCTCACTGGAGAAGACCAAACACAGGCTGCAGAATGAGATTGAAGATCTCATGGTGGATGTGGAGAGATCCAATGCTGCTGCCGCTGCTCTGGACAAGAAGCAAAGATACTTTGATAAAGTAAGGGAAATGTAAAGTTAATTTTATCATTACCTGGAAAAGCAGTGACTCAAATTTGCAAAATAGAAATAGCATAACAAAATAAAATATTGTTATGTAAAACAACAATAATCTTCAGAAAACAGTCAGTGTTAAATTGATAGCAATTTAAGTTTCTAATATAGATAGGGTCCAGCACTATTCTTTGCTAGAAAAACACTTGATTAAAACGGCTCTGCTCACATCTAACACTGTTAACTTTATCCAGGTCCTTGCTGAGTGGAAGCAGAAATATGAGGAATCCCAAACTGAACTGGAAAGTGCCCAAAAAGAAGCTAGATCTCTGAGCACTGAACTCTTTAAATTGAAAAACTCATATGAGGAGTCACTGGACCACCTGGAGAGCATGAAGAGGGAGAACAAGAATCTCCAAGGTAAGGATAGTTTTACAACTCCAAACCATTAGTTTAATTGCTTGTATTTGTGAGGTCATGGGTTATTTCTAATGCACAGAGGAAATCGCTGACCTCACTGAGCAACTTGGTGAGAGTGGGAAGAATATTCATGAGCTGGAGAAAGTTTGGAAACAACTGGAGAAGGAGAAACAAGAGATACAAACTGCTCTGGAGGAGGCTGAGGTAAAAGAAAAACAACAATTCCCCCAAAATTCATATTCATCTGACATATCTTAAAATTACCTATTTTTCCTCTTCATAGGGTTCCCTTGAACATGAAGAAGGCAAGATACTTAGAGCTCAACTGGAGTTTAATCAGATCAAAGCTGATATTGAACGTAAGCTGGCTGAGAAAGATGAGGAGATGGAGCAAGCCAAGAGGAACCAGCAGAGAGTGGTGGATACTCTGCAGAGCTCACTAGAATCAGAGACTCGCAGCAGGAATGAAGCTCTCAGACTGAAGAAGAAGATGGAGGGAGACCTCAATGAGATGGAGATTCAGCTCAGCCAGGCTAACAGACAGGCATCAGAAGCCCAGAAGCAACTCAAGGGTCTTCATGGACATCTCAAGGTATGTTTTACCAACAATTTGTCAAGAAAAATTAAATCTTATAAAGTTCTGCAGTCTATTCATATGTAAAATTTGTACTTCACAGGATGCCCAACTGCAGCTGGATGACGCTCTGCGTGGTAATGATGATCTCAAAGAGAACATCGCCATCGTGGAGAGACGCA
>NW_015653431.1:788-1018 GCF_001515625.1 Sinocyclocheilus rhinocerous | reverse complement strand
AAAAAAAGAATGCATGAAGCTAGAATAAAACTGTTTAAATGCAGAGGCTAACCAGGTGGAGCCAGATAGAGCCAGCTAAGCCAGGAGATGGATCTGGCGAAGACAAAGGAGTCAGGAGACCGAGCTGCATCAATGGGAGGGGGGTCCAGCAAATCCATTACAGTAACTAGGATGGCTGGGGGGATATGTTGGTACTCCTAGGATATCGATCGATACTTTTTTCTGGGACA
>NW_015653431.1:0-610 GCF_001515625.1 Sinocyclocheilus rhinocerous | reverse complement strand
GGTGTAGACTCAGGCTCTGGGTTTGAGGCAGGCAATTGCTCAGGCTCAGTGTCTGTGGTGTGCAAGTGGCAATCATCATCCACTCCTTGTGAGCACTAGCTCAACAAAATCCTTAAACTTCCCTCGAGGACCATTAACAGACAGGGGAATTAGATGTTTAACATGATCATTAAGTCCAGTCCAAAAAGAATGATATGCTATGTTCCAGGAACTCACTGGTGTGGTCCTCGAGGGAGTGACTATCCCGAGTGAGGAGGTGGCAAACGGCTGGAAGTTCCCTGTATCTTCTCTAGATCCTCTGTTCTGTTCTGTTATGGTAAGGCAGGCGAAGGAAGATGAGAAAGAGAGATGGATCTCAATGTCAGCCATTTAACTTCATTTATAAACATCAACAAAGAAGGTAATCAAACATTTACTCAAACTAAGGCACAGGAGAGAAGTTACAGCTTTACAAGAATTAGAAATGACAATACAGGACAATGGACTGAACTAAACAGAGGGCTTAAATGCACACAGGATAATGAGAAGACGGGTCATCATAATTGGTAACCATAGGAACAAAAACACTAAAGCCTCGTTCAGACTGTCAGCCCAAATCCGATTTTGTGCA
>NW_015653430.1:0-654 GCF_001515625.1 Sinocyclocheilus rhinocerous | reverse complement strand
GGCGAGTACTGGAAAAAGTGGTATCGGTGCATCCCTAGTTTGTACCACTTAGTTGTCATACAGATAATGACTATTACACGTTTAATTGTCTGATTTTTTGTTCTTGTTACTTGCTGTGTAAACTTAATATACAAACTAAAAATTATTTATTCAGAGTGAACTTTATGTAAGGGATATTCGCAGAACAGGGTGATCAGGACGCTGAGGGGTTGTGTATCACACTGAAGGGGGTTATTCTGCACAACCGGCTAGCTAGAAGTACATTATCCCTCTTATTACACGGCTACTTGCCACATAAGTAAATAATTAGGCACGGAATATTGATTTGAGTTGATATATTTGAAAATAATTAGACGCGAAATATTGATTTGAGTTGAAATATTTGAACGCAAAGCTTCCGTAAAGACAGCAGTTGCGAGCAAGCGGCAAGTTCAAACTAGACGGTGATACGGTACATTTCACCACATAAATAATTATGGCGATAAAAGATTTAAGATGGAAATGTTTTAAAATCTTACCAGTTTGTTAGTTAGATTACGGTGTATAAAACAATCATGGCAAAATGGCAGCAGCTGCGTTTGTATGAAACGAGAGAGCGCGTCGCGATAACAGGATGACATAATTAAATAATAGTACACATAATATTGAATCGAG
>NW_015653429.1:0-1366 GCF_001515625.1 Sinocyclocheilus rhinocerous | reverse complement strand
GAGCCAAACACTGAGGCTGCCGTCTGCGGCGCCATCGCATTACAAGGAGAATAAACTTTCCAAAGATTGGGAGCGGGAGGAACCGCGGGAGTCTCGTTTGTGACACCCAGAATGACAGCAAATATTTGATTGTCGGTGTTATCATGAATAAGAGTCCAGACAAAATCAAAAGGCCTTTCAGGAAAGTGTTATCATTAAAACTAGAGGAGACTCTAGCATGCATAGTGTTTGTATTGTATGTGCTCCCATGGATGGAGATGATGTCTGTAACAACGTTCGTAGTCAATGGAAGAAGGAAGCGGGAACCGGCGAACCTTTAAAGAACTTTAATAAAATAAACAAACACAAAATGAAAGTAAAGTGGCAGCCCCTCGCGGACGACTGCCGCACACAAAACAGAAAGTAAAGCGGCAGCCCCTCGCGGACGACTGCCGCACACAAAACACAAAATAAAATCCAGGCCTGGTCCTCTCTCGTCCTTCACTGTCGTAACTCCTCCTTTTATCCTTCCGGAGCTCCTCCGTGGGACTCGAGACCGGTGAGTGGTGCAGGTGTCGCTCATTATCAATTACTCCACCGGCCTCGCTCCGTTCCCATGGCTCTCGGCCCCGCCCCCACTCGTCACAATGTAATTTCCAGTTCCTAGATAATTTATAATAACTGTGAATTATGTCAATTTTATGTCTAAAATTATTAAGGTTATTGTCATTTTAGAATTTTTATCAGAATTACTGCACTTTAACAAAAGCACAAATCAAGAGATCATCAACTCGCATGGTATGTTCACAGATTTAATTGCAGCAAAACAGCTCAAATGACAGCGTGTGGTGTGAAAGTATGGATTGAAAGAAAACAGACTGCATTACACTTTTATTCTAACAGAATATCTCAATGGAGATTGTTGAACTCTTAACTTACATGTTTGCCGGTGTTTTCAGTTCATCAGCGCTGTTTTCATAGCGTAGAGAGAGAGCATGCACATGGTTGCCAGGTTGGGAAGATTACGTAAACGAAAGGGAAGAAAATGTATCGATTTCAGAGAAAAGCTCTGATTGGCGGATCCAACTTCTGAAATCTGGAAACAGCGACCATGAAAGCTTGTGGAGGCTTGTTCCCAAAGCAAGTTAACGCAAATGTAAATTAAAACAAAACATTTACAGGATAAATAACAAGCAGGCAAATATCGCAGACGATCATGCTTAATAAATCGAGAGTAGAAATCTTGATCATGATTAAAATATGATTTGTATTTGAACAAATGATTTTGAGAAATACCCTAAAGTTAGTAAACTTTTTTTTTCTTTTGAAAAATAAACTTTTCTTTATGTCACAGAAATTATTAATGCATTCTTATCTCTGTTTTACA
>NW_015653428.1:0-1059 GCF_001515625.1 Sinocyclocheilus rhinocerous | reverse complement strand
CCCCATTTAAAATGCTCTAGACACGCCCCTGCTTGTAGCTCCAAACTACAGTAATTTTGCTGCTTGTTTACACCTTACTGTGTCTGCTTTTCTCCTGGATAATCTGCCAACTTTTATGTCAGAATTCAGACTTTTTTATCTCGCAAATGTGAGTTAAAGGGTTAGTTTACCTAAAAAAGAACATTTTGTCATTAATTACTCACCCTCATGTTGTTCCAAACCCGTAAGACCTTCGTTCATCTTTGGAACACGAATTAAGATATTTTTGATGGAATCTGAGAGTTCTCTGTCCCTCCATAGACAGCAACACAACTGAAATGTTCCCAGACAGAAACGTAGTGGACATCAATAAAACAGTCCATGTGACATCAGTGGCTCAACTTCAATTTTGCGAAGCTACGAGAATACTTTTTGTGTGCAAAGATAATTTATTTAACAATTCTTCTCCCCCGAGTTACGTCTTCTGCCAACTGAACTATACCTTTTATTTATTCTGATCTCTTCTGAAATCATGATTATTTCTAGTAAATTAAAATCGTATTCTAGCATTTCTGCAAATCTGCATCCAGGACAGATCATACTTGAGTACCAATGAGCGGGGCAGGGGGCTCTCCATTAGGGATCTTCTGATTTCTGTCTGTCACTGGCTTAACAAGTTACAGTTTTTGTGATTATAGAAGAAAAAAAATACACGTTTTGTTATTTGCTAGCAGGGTGCGGCCCTTGTATTATAATGTCTGTCACTGGCTTAACAAGTTACAGTTTTTGTGATTATAGAAGAAAAAAAATACACGTTTTGTTATTTGCTAGCAGGGTGCGGCACTTAAAGGTATTATAATCACCCTGTATCCTCTGAGTAAGTTCAGAACTGGCGAATTTGTGTCCGTGGGTTCGAGTGAATTTCTGAGCGATGTTAGGTCGTTAATTAATGAATAATCAAAAGTGTGGGATTTCCAAAATAATCAAATATCTAAATTAATATACAATCGATATCTGTGATTAGTTTTTAATTAGAAATATTGGTCCCACTTTATATTAAGTGGCCTTAACTACTATGTA
>NW_015653427.1:0-517 GCF_001515625.1 Sinocyclocheilus rhinocerous | reverse complement strand
CAGTGACTCAATTCCAAGGCCATCTGTTGGTTTTTGATGAAACAGTACTGAAATTGTAAAGTAAAATGTAGCATTGGAACCAAAACACAACCTTAAGTAAACCATATCAACACTAATCTTTAACCAGAAAGCCCAAAATTGAGCCCCACCTAAGCCTGATCCAGGTGAACTAAACCTGGCAGCCAAAATATGGGCCATAAATGGGCCATGACAGATCCATATCTCAGCCACCTGCATGGCCATAGCTGGCTCTATTCTGGTCCTATACGCTGGACCAGATGGGTTCCACATGTCAGCCTCAACAAAACCATAACCAAGCCACTTGATACACACCCCTCCCAGATGAATAGTCACAAGAACGACAGTATTCTGAACAAATATTTAATCATATTTAATCACCAAAACAAGTTGAATGAATCTAACACCTAACATGCTTATTTGTGTTGCTTGGGCAGTGTGTTCACCCTGTTGAAGTATGGCAGTGTGAATTGGCATTTAGGTGCTTTGGAAAACAAAA
>NW_015653426.1:0-557 GCF_001515625.1 Sinocyclocheilus rhinocerous | reverse complement strand
TAAAATGAATAAAATAAATGTAATTGTTTATTTAATTTTAAAAAAAATATAAAAGTTATACAATTTTATAAAAATTAAAACAAATTCAAATAAATGTAATAAATGTAGCTTCATTTTTTATAAATAGAAAAATATTTACATTTTTTATACAATTTAAAACAAATTAATTTAATAAAATCAATAATTGTTTAATTTTATAGATCTACAAAATTTGTTTCATAAAATTTAAAACAAATACAAATGCAATGAATTTAAAAATGTTATGCATTTCTAATTTTTTAAACAGACACATTATACAAATTGTATACAATTTTATTTAAATTTTACTACATTTAATAAATTCATATGTTATGTATATTATAATTATGTTATAAATCCATAATTTAAAACAAAAATATATTTAATAAAATAAATGTAATTATACCTAATAAAATTTAAAACATTTAAAACAAACACAATATTCTCAAGTAAATCTTTCTCAGATGGACTATTTATTCACCCTTATGCCGCTTCAAACCTACAGTGGGTACGGAAAGTATTCAGACCCCCTTAAATTT
>NW_015653425.1:0-685 GCF_001515625.1 Sinocyclocheilus rhinocerous | reverse complement strand
TTAGGTTTATAATAGTGGAACTGCCTCTCAAATCTCATAACACTTTCTTTGTAGTCTATTAGCAGTTGCAACCCCAAAATACCTAATGCTTTTGTGTGAGTGATTCATAATTAAACACATTGAAATAAAGCAAACATTAAAAGGATAGTTTACCATAAAATGAAAGTTCTGTCATCATTTACTCACACTCATGTTCTTCCAAACCTGTATTACATGTATTCCTTTCTTCTGTTTTGTACACACAAAAAAATAAAAAATAAATACTGGTAAAATACTTGCTGGTATATAATATGCTACTGGTCAAAAGTTTGGAATAATCAAGATTTTGTAAAGTCTAAAGTTTTTTGAAAGAACACATGCTTAGGCCAATTAAAAATTAATGGTAGCTATTTTAAGATTAGGGCTGGGTATCGAGTTCGATGCTTTTTAGGCACCGACCGGATTGCCTCGATACCATCGAGTATCGAAAAATGTCTCGTCATTCGGTACCAAATTTCGATACCTAAGGGGTTAATCTCAACAGCGTCAGTGAGCCCGGGTATACTTCACTTTCCGCGCTCCGTTCCGTCTCACGCTCAGCCGCGTCCGCACAGCTTCTCAACTTTCACCTCGCGCATGTGCTGTTGTACGCGGAACGTCTGCGCAGTCTCAAAAAATTGCCTGCACGCGGACGGGGTGCGTGGCT
>NW_015653424.1:5150-5821 GCF_001515625.1 Sinocyclocheilus rhinocerous | reverse complement strand
AGTTTCACAAGAACAATTTTACGCAGAACACCGTGCAATCCAGTATTGCAAGTTAATGTCAAAATAATTTTCATTGTTCCCAGACAACAGTCATTACAGACTTCAAAATTTGAAGGGGCATTTTTTAAATGTTTTTTTTAATACTCAGGGCTACACTTGCCTGATGGTAATGGTGAGAGCAATCCATGGCTCGGGTGGAGTCTCTGTGATGGTAATGGTGAGAGCAATCCATGGCTCGGGTGGCTGGAGTCTCTGACGGTCCTCCGTGCTTTCCTCAAAAAAAAAGATGTCCTGGAGAGACAAAATTATTTAGGGGGTTGTAAATCAAACAATATATGATATTATAATTTAAAATTGTTGTACTGGACATACCATTGATTCCTGTTGAAGGTTGTTGGAGGTATGGGCCCAAAAAAATCCCTCCACAACTAGCTCTCAGTTATGGGCCGTAACATCTGCACTGTCACAGAGCTGTTTGGGAATGCAGTCTTCACAGCAGATAGCTGGTAGTTTCAGGCTGCAGTGCTGCACTTGGTGAACATTGAATACTCCCCGTCTACAAAGACTCGACCATCTCTGGCCTCAGACCCACTTCTCTTTAGTCTGGACCATGCAAACTGACCAAGTGTGTTAAGACGAATGCTTTCAGTACCAGTTACCTCTTCTACCTC
>NW_015653424.1:0-1631 GCF_001515625.1 Sinocyclocheilus rhinocerous | reverse complement strand
CAGGTTTTGCGAAATCGCCGACAAATGCCCGAAATCGGAGGCAAATCGGTGCTCGTTCAGGCGAGTGACAATCACGCAGTGTGAATTATCAAAGACGCGATCTGAGGGAATCGCCGACACGTCGCCGAAGCCCGTGAAATATTTGGCATGCTAAATATCTGGAGCTGTCCTCGATTCTTCCTATTGTGAAGTCATGCAGTGTGTAACCTCCTGTCGTCGTTCCATCGTGCAATGTGAACACAGCAGCAACTGAATGCTACCCCAGATAGTCACGCAGTGTGAAAACAACGGTGATCCGACGAGTTTGAAAATCGTGCCGAGTTCACACTGCACGATTTTAGCTCGATTTTTCACTCGCCGACAGGTTTTGCGAAATCGCCGACACATGCCTGACATCGGAGGCAAATCGGTGCTCGTTCACGCGAGTGACAATCATGCAGTGTGAATTATCAAAGACGCGATCTGAGGGAATCGCCGACACGTCGCCGACGCCCGCAAAATATTTGGCATGCTATAATATCTGGAGCTGTCGGCGATTCACAATCACGCTGTGTGCAATGATTTCTGACTGAAAACTACATCGGCGATGACCTACAGCCAATGAGAGACCAAGATACAGGACAGAGGGAAGTTCGGGAGGAGTTATAGACCAGAATATCAGTATTTTAATATATATATATGAACAATTATATCATACAGAAACAAGCACAAACATTTGCTTGATCAGCCACAACATCAGCATAACAGTTACTGCTAAATTATTTACCTCCAACTCTCTTTGCAGAACACCCAATCCCTGTTCCCTGCATCTCCCTCCTGCGTAATCTGTTTTTCTTTTTCTCCTTGTAGCTGGAAATCTGCTCACAGACTATTTGCGGGCTGTATATATATTTAAAATAATTCCAGTCTCGCTCGAGAACGAGTCTGACGCATGCGGGTTCTCGCGTTATTTCCTTATCCCTTCTTGCGTGTGTTTTGTTGTGAAATGTAGTTTGCGGACCAGACAGAGCTGTCGGCGATTCTTCCTATTGTGAAGTCATGCAATGTGAAACCCCCTGTCGCCGATCGTGCGTGCAGTGTGAACACAGCAGCAACTGAATGCTACCCCAGATAGTCACGCAGTGTGAAAACAACGGCGATCCGACGAGTTTGAAAATCGTGCAGTGTGAACTCGGCATTACAAGAGCAAAATAGAATGTGTGAGTGAGTGGAGGGAGTAATGTGACTCATCACATGACAGGAAATAGGAACTGAGCAGTATAAAGGAGGCAGCATGACAAACAATCAGGGTCACAGACCAAATCACTAAACGCGCTGGATTGAGAAGTTGTTTTTAAGGACTTGCCATTCCAGCATCTCACTTTTATTGGATTATCACTTCTTTGGATTGTATATACATCGGTTGACACTTTTACATTGGAGCTTACAACACGCTGGATTTCTTAAGGACTGTTTTAATGGTATGGAACTGAAAGACTCTGTTTTTTTAACAGCCTGGGATTTCTAAATTTCCTGGGATTTTAAAACCCTTATTTTACCCCATTTTAAATCCATGTAATTCGGGCGATTAGGCCGAACGTTACAAAGCTATATTAATATGAATTATTTTAAACATGATTACATGCTAGCAG
>NW_015653423.1:0-1499 GCF_001515625.1 Sinocyclocheilus rhinocerous | reverse complement strand
AACACTAATTTATAGTGTGATAAAGAAGACTCAGTTACGTAGTAACTGTTGATTTCAACCGTTGTATAGATTGGGTTATGTTGTAAATGATTTTTCTTCTGACTGATGCAAAGAAGATTTTTTTTTTTTGTGAAATGTTTATCTTGATTATTGTAAAGTGTATTTTCGTATAAAAAATAAAAAAATAAAAAAAATCTGTTCTTATCAGCTCGGATTTAAGGTGATGGAAATAAGTTGATTGTTGACTCTGCCCCAGAATCGCAGCTTTGATGTAAGTTTTGCATCTGCTTCTTTGTTGAACACTTTCTGGTCTCGGTTTGAATGAATGAATGAATCAATCCATTTTACATGTAAAGCCAATTTTTCCATGTTCACAGTTGAAAAGCTAACTGATAGCTCACTGAAAGTTGTGATTGTCAGGATATTTAATGAAACTGTAAGTGGAGAGGATATTGCAGTGTGGTTAGCAAGATATTGCTCTGTTCGGGGACAACCAGTCAAGGTTTTAGACGAGAATGGCATCTGGAGCTGTGCATGGAGAGTGCCCATCAAACAATGGGCAGATCCCAACAGCTACCATGGCCCGAGTCAAATTCCTTCTATGATTGTGTTTGGGGAGAACAGAGGTTACATACGCTATTAAGGTATGACCAAGCTTTGTCGCAAGTGTGACAAACTTGGACATCTTGCCGAGGCATGTCAGGAAGTAGTGTGCAGGAAGTGCAGAGAAATTGGGAACACTTTTGAAGAGTGTCAAAATGGAAGAAATTGTATCCTCTGTGGAGAATCAACCCACCTCTACAGGGATTGTCCCAAAAGTTTTGCCAACAAACTGAAAAGTAACAAAATGGCCACCCCACCAAAAGAGCAAACAAACGAGGAGGCGGGCCCTGAGGTTTTCCTCAGGGATTGGACAGAAAGAAGGAAGTGGGGCGGCCTTAAGGGCGGAGTCAATTACTGGTGTTGGACAGAGGGAGGAAGCCTTTCCCCTGGAAGAGAGTGGAGACAAAATAGAGGATGAAGAGGAGGAAACGGCTTCCTCCCTAAAAACTGTTTCGGGGGTTTGTGGGGTAGATAAGTGGGAGTGAAACTGATTGTTCACTCCCAAATGCTCAAGTGCAGAAAAGGTCTGTGAGATCTCCTCTATCTGAAACAGAGGAGAAAAGGCTGAGGGCATTGCATCGGCTAGATAGTTCCTCATCGAAAGATCTAGACCGTATGTGGCCCGCAGAATCTCCAAATTAAGTTTATTTTCTGCATATTAAGCTAAGAACATCATCACCAAAGGAGCCGCAAGAGTTTCGCTCTGTGGCACTTGAGGTGTCGAGCACTTGTGCCCCGGATCCTAATTTAATTGGGAGAGAGGAGGAATAAGTGACACAAGATATAACTTGACTTTAAATATATCTCTGTAGTTTCTTATTTTAATGTGTTTTCTTTTATGGATCATATCCCTTTTATCCCACTGCTCATGGCTCTCACTATCTCTACAATCAATG
>NW_015653422.1:327445-327584 GCF_001515625.1 Sinocyclocheilus rhinocerous | reverse complement strand
AGAACTTTGGCTTTCACCTTGGTGAGCGCGACAAAGCGCCCCCACACCGTAACATCGCACAAGCGAGACCATCTAAGAAGCTTAGTAACTCTGCAGAACGCAAAGTCTTGCAAACTCAGGCTTTTAGCAGGACTGCTGA
>NW_015653422.1:308994-327074 GCF_001515625.1 Sinocyclocheilus rhinocerous | reverse complement strand
TAAATCATTATTCAGCAAAAAAAGAATAGAATAAATAAAAGCACACGTTGTTGGAAAGTATGCATAAGGTGTCAATTATAAGTAAGTACTCTCATAAAGTACCTTAAAATTATATTTTTTACAGCACTTCAAGTTAAGCCATTCTTAGAAAAGAAAAAGATTCAAATATTTTTTTCTATAGGTCTATCATAACGCGTGCGGTAGAGGGTTAAAGCAGGTGGTAATTTGCGTTGCTCTTGGTAGATTGCGCTGGTCATTATGGAAATGATTCGGCTGCGGCTGTGTTCTTTAATGTGTGCATTTTTAGTAAATCACTCGCAGAATTTTCCCCTCCCATCGGCGCTTTTATGGAATTGCTCTCTAACGCTAATTTGCCGTTTAGTAAAACTGGCCCTTTGACACTAAATATTTTCTTAAAGTACCCTCTTAGATTTTAAATTGATATTCCAATAATTTGACAGCATAATAATAATAATAATAATAATAAAGTTTTTAATATTATTTTTCACTAATTATACATTTTTTATTTTTAATAATAATAATAGTTTTTATATTATTTTCACTAATTATAAAATTATAATTACTGCATATTATTATTGCAATAGTCTGAAACACGCAGTCATGTAGACTAAAATAACAACCACATCTGTTTATTTCAATTAATTGTGCAGTTCTATTTATTTACTTGATTTTTAAATTTTTTATGATTTCTTTAAGCTTTTCTTTAACTCACGAATCCCCTGTTCCCTCACAAACCCTTGGGAAACCCTGGCCTGTTTTAACTCAAAACAATTTTCCATGGCCATGTATTTGCCTAAGTATGTAGCTATATAAAAATTAGAATAATGTACAGTCATCCAATGCTAATTGCAAAACAAACCCCAACAGGGAGATCAAAACACCCCATGCTTTGCATTAAGGTCTTGATCACTCCTGCATAATCAGATGATAATGACCGGCTCACTCTACATTACCATTACCAAGAAAATCTATTGTTCATTTACATTTATTTATCACGGCAAGTCTCTTTTGGTGTGTAACGTATATGTGTGTGATCTGCACAAGAGTCGTGTTGTCCCTAAGTTCAAACATCGGCCTGTTTAAGCTAACTAATAGCCGAACTGATGCCATCAGTTTATACAGAGAATGTATCTCACACTGTCAACTACCCAAGCTAATGAAATCGAAATGACAAGGCTGACTCAGTGAGTAATCTAATATGATATTCATGTAACTAAATAAAATCTGTGCGCAGATCGTATCTGTCATTGTTTGTCTCTGGGCGGAATTCTGTCCCGTTTTACCAACGCTGACAAAGGAAGGTGACACATAGTGAGACAATGTACTACACTATGTTCTACAGTACATCTATGTCATGCTAAACGGCATGTGGCCTGATTCGTTTCGGTAATTAGTCCTATCTCATATCTACTGCGCCCCAAAGCTAATGACGTTGGGAGAATATATTTGCATGTGGCATCTTTTCACATTCATGTCTCAAATTCTCCACTTTGCTGATTGGAGACTTCAATAAGGGACACGATACTGTCATCTTCCTCCCTTGTCAGGGTGATTAAATTCATTAAAAGCTCTTCAAGTAATTGCGGCTCATCTACAGCAGAGCAAATATTCAATTAATACAGACAATTTAATAACTGTGATTCCCTCAATTCACAGCACATAACCTTGATGCATGTCTGCGCCTGATTAATTGGTTTTCTATTCTGAGGTCATTTTAATTTCCTTTAACTATTCATTAGTCCATTTATCATGCTGTGGAGAGCCTGGCAATGTAAACTCCACTCTGACAGAAACTCAAACACATATGGAGTGATTTCAAACACACTCATCAAGGACTACCAAAATATTCCTGTGGAAAAAATGATTTGTCTAACATGTTCCAGGAAATCAGAGGACAGGGGGGTTTTCTTGGTTATCTGAAACGATCTCTAAAAAAAGATCTAACGTTTTCAACTCATGAACTTTCCATGCTGATATATTTATCAAGCAAAAATCTAGTAAATGGCTTTAAATGACAGCAATTGACCTTTTTTAGTTTAGGACACACCCCTTTCATGAAATTGTTTCAATGTGAATTGCTATTCTTTTAAATTACAAATAATGAATGCAACAAATTATTTCATAAGACTTGGCATGTCAAGAGTGCTTTGGCCAAATTACCATGCAGTGGATTATTATCCTTCCTTTCTCTAGTCATTGACTGATCTGTATGAGTATGAATCTCTGCCTCTAGTGACGCCACATGCACAACCTCAGTTACCCACTGCTGATGCATTTGAAGAGAGGATTTATTAATATGCAAAACATGCCATCCTCTCTCTATTGACAAACAAATGATGGCAATTTTATGTGGTTAGTTGATGCATAATGTGCACATGGATTTTTTACAAACAAAATTTATATAAATATAGGCATGTTTAATTCAAAGTGTGTAGTTGTAAATGCCTGTGAAATTTACTAGCAATTTCTGAGTGAAAATGGTTTCTTGTTTCTTCCAATGTATCTATAACTAGTTAATTTTAAACCGTCCTGCAGTGTGACAAACCATCTCGAATGATATGAGGTCAAAGCTGCATGCATAATAATAATAAAAATGCTGTTGGAGTTTAGCATGAGACGCTGCAGGATATCAGCTACTGTAAAAACAGCAGTGGAAAATAGTCATTCAAACTAAGCACCATAATTTACTTTCCTAACCGTTCTGAATCTAGCATAACCACTGATCTAGATGCATTTTTTTTCACTAAAGCAGCATTTTCACAGTTGATCATAGCACCTTGACACTAGAAACAATGTTTACTTTTCCCAGGCAGCTCACCGCACTGACACTGTAGCCATGCAGACGTCACATAAGACATGGTTTACCTTTCGTCCGCCAGTATTGAGCCTCAGTGGTGTCAAGAAGGGATCAAATATCATATGGCTCGTCTCAATGTTGACTGGAGACTGTCTCTTCCCCACAGAACACAGATTCCATGCAGAATTTACAAGCCCCCAGAATGATGGCACTGCAACGGGAGAAAGTACACAATGATGATTTGCAGGACATTCTTCAAACAATCATAATCATTTGTTTATAATAAGTAGTCTTATATTGAATTTATAATAAATGAGTGAATAAATAAGAGCCACAAGTGGATGTAATAATTATAAAGCATAAGATAATATGTAAATATTTCCAAAAAACTTTGAAATGGAATCTTCTTCTTTTTTTTATGTGTAATGATGGTAATGTCATTTCCTGTGATGACTATTCAAAACTGGAGCAGTAGGGGAGCGTGGGGCACAACCTACCACTTTTTGAATTTCTGAGTTTGTGTAAATCCATGTGGGGTTCAGAGTATAATTTTTTTTATACACATTAATTTCACACTTGTCTAGTACAAGTATGTCGCTTTGTTTCATAATTACAGTGTATACGTTTTTCGTTATTTACCTGAAAAGAAAGGAAGTGAATTGTGACAACATGCTCCGTAGGTGGGGCACATTGTAACATGACCATATGACAGCTTAAAATGTTATCTGATCTAATGAAAAACATATACAAGACAAACTAAAATATTTCGTCAATAAAATAAAATTATTAAATTTTCAAATAAAATAATGGCATTTTTTAAGAATTAAAAATAATCTAATTTTGGAGTTTGACAATGAACACATTGCAACCATGCTTGGGACGGCCCTGATCGCAAGACACAGCTATAAAGTATAGTTCAAAACAAAGTTCCACACACAGCTCTCATAGAACATGAGATCAGTTCTCATAGATATTGACAGCCTTTATTCACCTGTTTCTTGTGGTTTCTCAATAAAATCCATAAAAGTAAATAGTGTAAATTACATTGCTATTGTCATCCAATAGCATAGTTCTAATAATAGCGGGGCACATTGTAATGCAGTGTTACGACGTTCCCCATCTACGCAACTGGAATTTAAAACCGGTAAGTGTCTTTTGCTAGTCAGCGAAGCATTAATAAACGAATAAATAATAATAATAAATCTAATCTAATCTACTAACAAATCTAAACTGATAAATAACAGATTGGAGATTAAAATAATAGCAGATTTGTCTCATTTTAAATGAATACTAAAAACTGAGATGAAAAATTTACTTCAGCCAGAAAATTTACTTTTACTATGGTAAAATAAATATTCAGCGATATCTTCAAAAGGCTTTTGAGTTTTGGCACACTTTTTTCCTCTATATGTAGTGTTGATATAGCAACTAGTAAATACCGTAAATTTGGTTATAATAATAATAATAATTAATAAAGAAATAAATAATAATAATAATAATACAAGACAATTATGAGCAAAAGTCAAAAGTACTAATTATGGTGGTTTGGATGCAATAAAAAAATAACAAAAAGGCATATGCAAATGTGTAACATAATGCAAATAATGTAAACATTATTTGATGAAAGTATCTAGTTTTTGAATACAGACAATATTCACCAATATTCTTTTCTTTTTTTTTTTTTACAATGGTGTTTTTTCAAACAATTAAAATTAATTCAGGTATCCCCATGTCTTCTGCTTTAAATACATAAAACGTTCCTTACAGCTAAAAGAAATAGCACCATATAAAAATGAAGATGATTAAGGGATACTAATAGGTATTAAAGAAATGATATTACTTCGAGGTATTCTCTTATTTCAGATAGTGTGTTAATATAATTACCAGCAATCACTGTTACAACTGTAACACTATGACTTCTATTAATTTCAATTTTATGATCTAGCCTTTCTTATTATAAGTCTATTAATGGCTACGGCTCACAGCTACGGTTTCTTATACCAAAAGAGGCCAGCTAGATTTGTAGCAGTGCATTATGAAGGAAAATGTTCAAAATGTTACAGCTGCCCCAGGTCTCCCTTTCTCATAACTCTTTGATACTAATAAGAAAGTCGGTGCTACAATATCCCTCTATTCTTTTAAATAACTTTATTCAACATCTGAGTTCCAGCAGCCCATGACATTTTCAAGCAATTTAGACGATTTATACAAAGTGTTCGCCTTGGCATTTTCACAGCGTTGTGCTACATGCACCTCCAGCTGACAACCATTACATGAGATGATTGGCAGCCTGCAAAACAGGATTCTTTATTAATAATTTATGAGCAGTCAGCGGTGTGGTTAAGGACCTCCAAGCTTGCATCTTCTATCAAGTAAATTCCACTCCTGGAATATTTTGGTTGGGTGACATGACCCAGTTGGCTTTGCAGAAAAGCGACGACACATAGCACAATTCATAATTTCTATCCCACCACAATGACATCAACGCCTCTGCCCTCGTTTCAGGCCTCCAAATAAGTAAAGGCTATTCATAAATCACTGTTTCCATTGTCCTGAGAAGCAGAAGCAGGTGGTCTCCACACCATATTTTTCATGTTGTGAGTCGCCATAATTTGAGCCTGCATTTTCCCGAACAAAGCACCACCTGCTGTTTCCTGTCATGTGAGCGTTCAGCTATTCTCCTTGAGAGAATAACTTGACAAAGTAGCAGCGTGTACACACTCTTTCGTACACGAAAAACGAACACAAACCCGGACACATGCGCAAAGGACGTGTAATCTCTTCGACCCCCTAATGCTATGCAAAGAAGGCCTGCATATTGTTTGGGGACAATTCCTGATAAACAAAAGTGTGGCTCAACTGAGGCAACTGAGTAGCTTTGTGATTAATAAAAGCACGGCTGGTTGGTGCGGTCGGCCATCGCTTCAGTGGCGTTAACTCAAAATTAACAGCCGGCTGCTATTCCACTCTCATTTCCTGGCATTTCTGCATTAGATGGTGCAGTGTAGAGAATGAAAATAGATTCCAAAAAATGTTGAGTCATCTCTTATTTAGGAAAGCGTTGAATTAGTTTGTAATGTCCTCCAAGATGCAGGCAGAACAATGGGAAATAATTCAGATCCTTCTACATCAGTCACTGAAATGACAGGAAATCTATAACAGGAATGGGGCTGCAGTGTGTGGAATCGATCCGCTAAACACAGGTGACAATGTCATAAATGGTAAATACTTATTACCTATTGGTAGCTCTAAAAGAACAACCACAGTCAACAGCTTTTCACCTTTGGCAATAAAATAATCCATGTGTACAAAATCAAGCTGAATCTTCACTTTAGATAAGCTGCATGTTAAAGATAGATTTAAAATACATTAATCTGAATAGCACTGAGTTTTACGCTTAAGGGATAGCAGTTAACATATCACTGGAGGGGAAGATTTTCAACTATTTTAGTCTGCTCTTCACACAAATCTATTGTATATCTTCAGAAAACATATAATATAGTGTATTGATTTGTAGGGATGGCTTTTATAATATTTTGCATCCATTTTTCAAGCTTGTAAGCTCAAGTTTCCAAAAAAAAAAAAAAAAAACCTAAAATTTTTGTTCCATGCAAAAAAGTTCCAAATACTGTATGGCTTTGGAATGACCTGAGAGTGAGTAAACATTTTTGAATGCATGGTTTAATTGCTTATCTCTCAGTGTGACTGGACACATCAGAGCTGGTCTTTCAAAAGACAGAAGAGGTTGTTCTGTTTAATGACCTGTATAAACTTACTTAAAATTCAAATATCCACTTTAGTGCAAGGCTGCAAGCTTTTTATCTTTTAAGGCCCTAGGACATACAACCTGGTTCTCGTTTCAACCAACTCCGTGAGGTATCTATTTAAACATCATTAATCATATAAATGCTGGATGTTGGCCATTTTTCTTTCACTATCCAGGCCAAATAACAAATGAAATTAAATGAAATTAAAATAACAATCGTGATATTTAAATAATGAAATATTGTTATAATGTTAATTAGGGGTGATGCAATATACTGGCATTGGCGATATTTTAAAATGAACAGTTCACATAGGACAATATGACATAATACAGGAGTAAAAATACGTTGTTATTCTCATAAATTGTTGTACTTTGATGCAGCAGTGAACTAAAAATGGTTAGCATTTTAGTGTCTTCTTCTGTTTAATGTAATTGTTCTTTTTGAATGCAGTGGTGTGATTTATTGGTCAAAAAAAGGGGGGGTGGGGAGATGAATTTGACTGATAGCCTGGTTTATTTATATATTTTTATATTTCAAGATTTCCATATATATATATATATATATATCACAATGTATGGTTATTTTGAATATAAATATATATTTTCACAGTTCTCCTATCATATATTTTAAGACAAAAATTTAATTTACTTATTAGACTTAATCATTACAGTAATCATCCTCATAAAACATATTTTTCTGTTTAGCCATAATAAATTATTTGATGTTTGCACTTACAATCTAAGCACAGGAAAGGTTTTGTTAATTATATCAAATCAAGGTCATTCACAATGTTATTCACTGACAGAGAACTCCATCTATTCCCATGATCACAAGGTTTGGATCTTGTTCTTTGACATTAAAAAAACTGAAGAAAAGACTAGCACTTGCAGAATAATTATTGCCTTTCCCTTTGTTACAGCTAAAGCCTGTGTTCTGGCCACCCTCAAGGTTTACTACAGTTCAGGGTCGAGCGAAGGCATGCACTAGGACTAAGAAGACACACTTGCACCAATTAAGATGCTCATTAATCACTTCCACTCCAGATCTTGCCACAAAATCATAGAGCCTTTGCCCCAAGACTATAGGAGAGTACCTATGCACTTACCATAGATAGAATGAAGGAAGCAAAAGTATTTCTTCAAACAGTGCTTCTCAAACCTGTCCTGGGGACCCCAACCACTGCATATTTTGTATGTCTCCCTCATTTAACACACCTGATTCAGTTCATCAGCTCATAATAATACAAAAAGTGTAGTGGTCTTAAAAGAGGGGAAAAGGAACGTGTGGAAAAGCAGTGAGTTTTGAAAACATACGGTGTATCCAGATATATCAGGCTATCTTGGACAAACATCAAAAAGTACCGTCTGTTTTGATGCACTGGAGCATATAATAATAATACTGCAGGAAAACAAACAGATTGGCAATAAATACATAAAAAGGAAGGATGGGAAAATATCTTTACAAAACTGATGCTAAACGCTTGGAAGTTGCTTTCAAATGTGTAACCTCTTCAACCAATCCTTAATCTTGGAAGGCGGCAGTGAAACTTCACAACCGGACTACCGGGGAGGGTTAATTTCTTTCCCCAGCATATGTCGAAACTGAAAGAAATGAAAACCCTTGGCTATCAGCTTTATATCTCTAAGCAGTAAACAAGAAACCAGAGGAAAGCCTGGAAATGGTAACATTAATAATAATAAATGTTTCTTAAAGGGATAGTTCACCTAAAAATGAAAATTCTGTCATTAATTACTCACCCTCTTGTCGTTCCAGACTTTTGTTCATCTTCGGAACACAAATTAAGATATTTTTGATAAAATCTGAGAGCTTTCTGACCCTGCATAGACAACAAGGGTACTACCACATTCATGGCCCAGAAAGGTAGTAAGGACATCATTAAAATAGTCCATGTGACATCAGCGTTTCAACTGTAATTTTATGAAGCTACGAGTACTTTTTGTGTGCAAAGAAAACAAAAATAATGACTTCATTCAACAATTTCTTCTCTTCCAGTCAGTCTCCGCCACCATTCACAAAAGTGTGTGTCATGGTACTCTCATGAATGGCGACGGAGACTAACCGGAAGAGAAGTTGTTGAATAAAGTCGTTATTTTTGTTTTCTTTGTGCCTGTTTTGTATTCTCGTAGATTCATAAAATTACGGTTGAACCACAGATGTCACATGGACTATTTTGACAATGTCCTTATGGGGTTTGGAATGACATGAGGGTGAGTAATTAATGAGAGAATTTTCATTTTTTTGGGTGAACTGTCGCTTTAAGAACCAAATCAGCACATTAAAATGTTTTCAGAAGGATCATGTGACACTGAAGACTGGAGTAATGACTGCTGAATAAATAATATTTAAAATGTATTAATATAGAAATCAGTTACTTAAACTTTTTTTAAACTGACACCAAAAATGTAAAAATGTATATAACAAAAATTATGAATTATTCATCCATACATATTATGTGTTTCATCAAAGATGAAACCAAGAATGTTCTTCTATATTGACTTTTTTCTTAATTATTATATTAGCACAGATGTTTTAATCTGGCATTTTGTACTTTAAAAATATTCATTTTACCTCATAAATTAAAAACATGCTCACCACAGAAAAGGTGTATTCAAGTCAATGTATCAAGTCATCTATGAACTGCATTATTAAAACAAATAACTAAGATCATCGACCAACATTGCATATTGAAGTAATTTTGCAACTAGTAAGCCTACAGCAATCTTGCAACAAATTTTTCCACGCAAATCGCAAAAGACAGCTGTTTTGTGCTTGGAACGTCAGAATGTCGTCTGAGTAATTCAGCTCTCTGTCCGTTAATTGGTGCAGTTCATCAAAGCAGTGCTTTATCAGGTGTAGCATTAGAGTAAACAGGAGTATCAACCCTCACGTAATGATTAGTGGCCGAGACCACGAATCATTCACAAGCTATCACTGTCTAGGTAAACAGTTCCAGAGGTAAAGTGGCATCAAGCGGGACAAGCGTGCAGTCAGCGTGTTTAAATGGCACAGGACAGCTGAACCTCTTTGGACGTGTCCTCTAATGCCAGCGTAATCTCAGCACCCTGGGACGATGGGTCTCATTAGGCCGGACCATCCCGAGAACAATAAACATGTCAGTCAAGTTAACTCCTCCTGTCATTTGTTAATGGGCAGGGATATCTGACCTGGCGGCAAAGAGGGCTTCTCAAAGCAGAATACAAATGAGAATAAAACTACCATGGTGCAGCCTGCACAGAGGAACCGTGGTCACCACAATCTCTGTGGTTTCTCCACAGGCCGCACACGTATGTTGGCTCCTCCGCCACGGAGACATCAACAGCAAAACACTCAACAGGACCTTCTCCTCTCGCTTGCTAATTGTCACCCGCCTGTTTAGGAGGCTTCGCATCTCTGAGGAGTCCTTCAGTGCTGGCCTCCACAGGATACGCTGAAGAGCGGCTTTATCCTTGACAATAACCATACAGAACAAAATTAAATGCTACGGGAAGGATTTCAAATGAAGCACAGTTGATATTTTTATACAGACTACCGGATGCAGTGTGGCATTGCATTATAATGCTTTGTCCACCATTTACAAGTATTTTTTCTTTGCTTGTGACACAACACTTTCCCACCATTGACAAGCTATTCCTGTTATACAGTAGAGGGCGCCGTTACAAATCTTCCGAAATAATACAGCATCTTCGGATCCAAAAACATGTAAAGATGATGATCTGTGAAGTGGACAGAAGCTAGGCCTGTCCCGATACCCACACTTGTGTGGTCTTGGCTACCAGAGAAATGAAAGCGAACTATCTGTACCATATCGAATTATAGCATCATGTTTGTTTTGTTTTTTTCATTGCATCGTATTGCATTGAATTGCATTGTGTTGAATTGAATCGATATCGGATCGCACTGCATCGTAATAGGGATGAATCATATTGCATCGCATCAGTAGCTGCTTCATATTTATCTTCAATGTATCGTATCGCTGGCTATGCATTGAGATGCGTATCGCATCGGCCTCAGTTATGGAAATGCATATCCCTAGTGTATTCCGTAAAACGTTTGCAACTGCTTTTTAATCACTTAATTAAAAGCACCACAATTAAATTGTGTCATACATAGGTACTACTGAAAAGAAATGTAGATGTTTAAAGTGCAAAATATTTAAATGGACAAAATGTGCATAACTTTAAAACACTAAAAACTGCCTACATTTTTACAACATTATGTTGTAAGTGTGTCCCATTGAATAATCACAAGTTCTACACAGGGTATATTCCATTTGTACTCGGAAGTTGGAAATTCTGAGTTTCCAGTAGGAACTTTCGACTGAAATGCCCCCTCAAGTCAGAATTCCGAATTTGAATTGGAATCTCAGAGGAAGCACAACAAACCTGATTTCAGAATCCAAAAAGCCTGCTCAGTGCATTAACAGAAGTGAAACAGCAGTAATATACTAATTATAATAGAATATACTATTTTGCAATAATATACTATAGCATTTCTGTTTGTCTGTCTAAAATCTAAACTAACTGGTGCACACAGTACTAACCAACCTCTATCTGAGGACATGATACTTTGGGGCAAAATACTGCTTTTTGGTGTGTTTTTATCGACTGGTATTGATATCAATGGACAAATACTTCTTTTTTTCTGACTTGTGTACTTTAACACGGTCAGCTCTGGTGTGACATCATGCAGCTCTGACAGAGTAAATAACATCGACTAGCATGCAAAATGTGTCTGGCATGACTTATGGAACATCTCTAGAGGTTAGAAACCCAGACATATTGATTCCTTTTTAATTCAGCATGGGGATAATATCTGAATAAACGTGTGGAGGACAAAATTACTAGTAGACTTGTGTTCGTTTGGTGTGTAAACACTCATTTGAACAGGCAGTCCTGAAGCTAGCCTTCTCCTCAACTGAACCACTACACACATTTTCTCGGTCTCTGTCCTGTTTTCCCCATCACTTAAGCTCTCTTTGGCTGTCCGTTAACCAAGTCAGGCATGTCAGAGTGTGGATTTAGCCTAAACCTCTCATTGAATCTGAAAATAATCCCCGAGTCATCCTGCTGTTATCTTGGCCATGCTTGTCAGAAGAGAGGATTCCTGTCACTGAGATCTAAATTGTGCTCATTACATGTGTTTATCCAAAAACAACAGAGGCATAATGATTTGTAAAGAGCTAAAAACACTATAGCCCATGTGTAACATGCATTCACAACACAATTACCTAATGTAATATGATGCATTTAAGTTTATTTTCAGTGGGCAATAATGTGGGATTGGGCTTGATTTTGTCGATCAGGATTGATTGGATCATAAACCATGATATTATTGGTTTTGGGGTTGATAAGAATTTTTGAAAGTGGTCTCTTATGCTCACCGAGGCATTTATTTGATTAATACAGTACAAATTGTAATATGTTGAAATATTATTGAAATCTAATTTTATACATACTGTATACACAAAAAAGAAAAAGGTTATTATCGATTGTAATATTTTTTCCACATATCACATTTTTACTGTACCAAATGTACTAAATGTAATTTATTTACTAGCAGCCAGACTGTTACATGATTCTTCAGAAATCATTGTATAATATGCTGATTTTATCAATGCTGAAAACAGTTGTGCTGCTTAATATACTTTTTTAGGGTTATTTGATGAGCATTGATTTCAAATATGATTATTTTGTTAAATTTGTAAAATTACGTTATTTTTGATTTTTCAAACAGCCAGATTGATTGATTTAGATGATTTAACAAAAACAAAATAAAGGCTTTGTGGCTTTTAGTTCATATGTGTTGCACTGCATGTGTTGACATTATCTTTGAATTGAGTATAATGCTAATTGTTTAAAAGAGTAAATAAGTAAACTTTGAGCAGAAATATTTTAAAGATAAAAAAAAAAAATTTACATTTAAAATGTGCAAATGTGACTCATCCTGAACTACACAGATTTTTGTCCAATCAAATGCTCTATAGAATGAGAATGCCCCTCCCTTTAATTCCACCTGCAATAGGCTAAAAAGTTGCAAATCATACTGTAGCCTATCTGCTGGAAATTAGATAAAATATAATAAAATAAATTTAAAAAATTAAATAAAACATTGTATTTATTTTAAATAAAATGACAGAGTATTTCATATAGTATTTAAACATCTGACACTCCTTACCAAAGTACTAGTCTCACGTCCTACAAAACTTCCACTTCCCCTGGAAGTAAATCTCTCCACAGCTGTTCACCAGGTAGATGTCTTTGCTTAGTTACCCTACATAGTTCACTTTTACAGCACTGTGGGGAAATTCGGCTGTGGGTGGACACCTTAGGTACTCAAACAGTCATGAAATATGTGATGGGAAAGAAGGGAGGCTACATAACCACCATTAGACTAGGAAAAGTAGGTGCTGTAACAGCAAAAGAAATAGATATAAAAAAGTTACAAAATGTAATTTGTAGTTTGACAATGAATACTTGTCCTGAACTGATTTGATACCAATATCACAATGATATCTACCCATCATTCTTGATCCTCTGTAGTCTTCATTGTTAAGATCCATTTTTTGGAGGAAAAAAAAACCTTCCACCTTCAACATGCAACCCATCAACCATAATGGAACAATGTGACTACGATAAAGAGAGAGAAGGTGCAGCCTGACACAGAGCGCTGATGCTGGAAACACTGTGTTATTGAGCACTCTGGCCGATCACCGAGGGAAAAATATTAATCAGGTCTTAACGACAAGGACAATTCTGGGCTTCATGCCGCAGCACTGGGAGACTGACAGATGTGCAGATCTGAGTTCTAAGAGCAATTCCGACAGCAGCTACAGTAAATGCATTTGGAGCAAATGTTGGATACCCACACATCACCGGAGCTTGTCAGCTGCATAAATGGAATGAAGTTGGACTTTATGTGTGACAACTGAATGAAAATATGGCAAAATATCATCCGATATGTGGCCACATACATGCCACAGCTAAATATGACTTGTTTCTTGTAAGTGCTTAACCTTGCTCTGCACAGTTCTGTCCAGTTTATTATGCGGGTATTTACACTTGGTCACTTCATACATGTTCGCAGCTATCTGACTGTATGCACATTACATTCACACTTTACCATATTAATGTGTCTGTGCACAAAACTGATAAATCTGATTTAGTATTCTTGTTTTATATGCAAATGCAAATGAGTACTAAGGATATTAATGCCTTTAGTATAATTTTCTGACACACAATACTAAAAGCTAAGGCAAAACAAAAAAAAAAAAAAAAGGTTAAGTGAAACGGTATAAACCGAGGCAGACATGTTAGATGGACATTTTAGATTCATTAAAAAGTAACTGCAGTAATAATAATGGCAAACTTTAAAAAATGGTTTCAATTTCGTTTAAACTGCTAAACAATAATTTGAAGATTGTATTAACATAGGTTAACAATTTCTATGTGTATTTATACATTTCATGTTAATATATTCTGAAAACAAAACAAATTAATAAACAACAGTATATTTACAAAATAATATTAACCTGGATTAATAAATGCTTTAAAGTTATTTGTTGTTAGGTCCTGATACCAAATACATTTATGTTGAAACTTATTGTGAAGTGCTACTGTAATCATAAGCCTATATATAATTTAATATTGCAATAGCTATAGTGCTGACCCAAATCACTATTTCATGGCCATGTATTTATATAATAAACGACCAAAAATTATTCATTGTTAGTTCAAGATACAGAATGTGAACAAATGTTGAACCATATTGTAAAATGTAATCGTTATTAAATATAAATTAATATTCCAATATTGTTATAGTGTTGATCTAATCCAATATTTCATTGCCATGTATTTATATTAATAATAAATGCTATTAAAAAAAGATTTTGTTCAATGTTAATTCACAATACCTAATAAACACATTAAAAAAATGGACCTGGAAAATTAAAGCATTACCATAATGCATAAATTCATACAGTACTGTAATATCGTTGTAGGCTCAATGGCAATATTTTATTTCAATGCATTTAATCATTGTATAAGTAGTCAAGTAATTATAATGACAGAGATAATGACAGATAATGTACAGTCAAGTTGGTCATTATTGCAAAACTAACAAAGTAGAAAAGGCCAAAATGCAACCAGGAACCAAATTCAACCCATGTTTCCAAAACACCATAGTAAAATTTCTCAAGAGCATACCACAGCTCAATTTTATCTCATTATTGGCAATTGTTTAACAAAATTAAAATTGGTGTTTTTTGATAGCTGGATGGTACCAAGGAGGTCCATGTGCCAGACAGCAGCTATAACAGCCACTGCGAAACACGTGCAGCTATCGATGTGTTTCTTATGCATCACTTGAATTATTCATCCGTTGCCATTCGGACTGAACCAGAAGATGTCTGCGAATTAGGGAAACTCGCTACGATGAGAAGTGGGTGAGGCATGGCTCAAGGTTGCCTGCTAGTTTCCTTTGTGTGCGTGTCCAAGGTATCACTTTTGGAGCCTCTCTGTATTTGTGCATGGTATTGGATGCTAGAGGGTTGCCTGAGGATGCTTTCAGCAGCGTCTATGTGCTAGGAATATGCGGCGGGGTGTAAGCACAGTGCTTATATTCGCGGAGGCTGTAACGCATGAACATGCGTGCTGAACTTGATTAATATTTGAGTACGTTCGACCCAGCAGGAGAATGAGGAGGCCCTTTTATGAAAAGCAGTCTCTTGATGTCTCTTGATGTACCTCCAACCCTGACAGTTGTCTGTGGCGGCTGTAAGAAGAGAGTAACGTCTCTCAAAGGTGAACCGCACTGATAAATGACTCCCTTCGAAATATATTACGGTCATATGTGGAGTCTTTTACGGTTTAGTTTATCCATCCAGCCCGATTGATCTGAGAAAACAAGCAGCAGAGGCATAAAAACTGCGCAATCTACCGTCTGACGCATGCGAATCAAAAAGCCTCGAACTCCGCAATCACTGCGTAAGAACCGAATATCTCTTTAAGCCTCCCCTCTAATCATGCAGATCTAAATAAAACTTAAGCGAATGACCTTATGAACGCTGAAAGGAAGGACTTCAATCAGCCGCACAACCTCTGCCATATATGTCACGATTCAAGTCCATGTGACACCGTGCGATTTAAGAACGCTGCATGTTTTGTAAGGAAAACAGCTGTGTGCGAGAGAAAACGCTGGTTTAATGCCTTGATTAGAATACTGATTATGTGCCACATCCATGAATCCTTTAAGCTCAGATGCAATAAACAAGCATGTGGTTTCTGAAAGGATTTCACAGGCGGCTCAACTGTATCCCGAGCCCTTTGTACTTATCACAGACACTGTTTTACAGTGGCCTAACCACTAATAAGAAAGAGAGCAAAAGCGAGAGAAAGGCAGCGCAATGAAGAAATCAATTCCATTGGGTTGCACTGACCATCCTCCCCCGTTTCGCACCGTTCCAAGCCCCTGAATGACCTGCTGTTCAAAGATGAAATGAAGATGCATGGCCATATGAATGAGACAATGCATAAATGGGCAAATTAAATGCCTTGATGAGTCATCTGCAATACATAATTTGCTCTTAAATCCTGAAACTCCATTAGCTGCAGCTACTTAATCAAATAATTCAATAGACCCCGCTGCTTTATTTTCTTTTGCTCTCATTAATTGCGGGGGAAAAGAATGACACTGTGCCAAATGAGCAGGGCGTGACAGAGGACACAGCAATGCGTCTCACATTCAGCGGGTTTTAAAAGATGAAAGGGCGATAATAATGTTTACCTTCGTGGCTGAAAAAGCATTACGGCATTGGCGGAGGTTGTTCCTGACTGCCAGGACTAATCACAGGCAGACATCTCTCACATCTTTAATTTAATCTGATGGTGGGTTATGGGTTATGACAGATGGAGGTGTACTAGCAAATATTATACATTTTTGAAATGTTTAGGTATTGTATTTCCCCATTTTTGAGGGAAATACATTTGGCACACGTATAAAATGACGGGTGTAAGACTAAGCAGAAGCATCCGCCAACTGGTTGCATTGGCAGTGAACTCAATGAGTAGCAGTAATCCTAATATAATTAGCACCTATATCTACCTTCGGCAAATCAGTTAGGACTACTGGGCGAGCATTACATCGCCTAATTAATATTCATAAGCCAGACTGATTAGAGTAAGGACTATCAAAAATCTACAGATGATCATCATAAGCTACTACTCTAAAAGGCTTCTTTTAATTCATTTGACAGAACTTTGACGGAGCTTGGTTTGTAACATCTGATTAAAATAACTATCTGATGCAGATGTAAGTGATATGCATTATTGTTTAAGATGTTTCTTCAGTCTGCAACAGACATAAGACATCAGAAGGCTCTCTTATTTTGGATGTGTACTAAATTATAGGCTTACTGGAGGAGTGTATTTGACTTTCAGAACATACAAAAATACCATTTTGAACCTAGTCTACACACAGCTACAGTATACTTGACAAATCTAGCAATTTGTGGATGACTGACATGCACGAGAGAGAAGTTATGTCACTACGTATTGTATGATAATTGCTGAGAAGCTTATTCTGTGAGTGAGGAAAATGGTTTGTGGTGTCTGGGTTTAAAATGTGGGCTAAAGGACTACTAAACATACTGGCAATGAAGCGGTTGAGATTTAACAACAATGACAAACCCAGGCCATTTGACAAAGCATGGACTTGAAATAAGAAAGGAAGCGCATTTAAAGCAAGCTATCAATTGCAATTTATGACCTCTGATTATGTGTGATATGTAATCCACCTTAATTTTAATGTAAGAATGGGTACAGCCATTTGTTACATTAATGTGGAAGCCTTCTCATTCGCTTCCAGTTTCAAAACACGGTTATCTGTTATAATTTTATATTAATTTATTAAGATAATCAAACACACCGGTTTGTAGCGCAAATAGAATTAATTTGTTATTCTTCTAGTTATCTATAGCAGCTAGGGATGTAACTATATTATCAATATCACGATCCGGTGTTTTCCACACCTCAGAACGACTCACACGACTCACACGTTCACAGTGAATGAATGCAGTGAACTTGTTTATTGCATGTGCTGTGAGTTTAGCGCGCTTTTGGGAATGCAACAGCCACCAGTTATGCCTTATTTTTATGCAGTATGAATTGCTGACAGCTAGCGGTTTAAATGCAGTCCAAATTCAAAATATCTCTTTCAAGTGTAGAAGATTAGGAAAGAAGTACTGTAATTTCCCTAATGTGGTGTAAAGCAAAAATAATATACCTATGAAATATTCATTTTCATTTATTTTATAGTGTAATTGTTTTACAATATATGGCTATTACTGTCATTGTTGTTGTTGTTATTATTATTATATTCTAATTTGTTTGGCTTCCTAAAACACCAGTGTGAATGTAATTTAGACTGAGACAATATATCACAAATAAAAAGAGGGTTGAGTCCCCTTTAAAGTTCAGGTA
>NW_015653422.1:295973-307053 GCF_001515625.1 Sinocyclocheilus rhinocerous | reverse complement strand
GTATGAATTGCTGACAGCTAGCGGTTTAAATGCAGTCCAAATTCAAAATATCTCTTTCAAGTGTAGAAGATTAGGAAAGAAGTACTGTAATTTCCCTAATGTGGTGTAAAGCAAAAATAATATACCTATGAAATATTCATTTTCATTTATTTTATAGTGTAATTGTTTTACAATATATGGCTATTACTGTCATTGTTGTTGTTGTTATTATTATTATATTCTAATTTGTTTGGCTTCCTAAAACACCAGTGTGAATGTAATTTAGACTGAGACAATATATCACAAATAAAAAGAGGGTTGAGTCCCCTTTAAAGTTCAGGTACAATTTAAATCAAATTCACTGACTTTTTTCTGACTAGTTTTCTTAGGTAAGAACATGGGTTGGCCCTCTTATTTTTGAACTCTCAAAGTGCATTAAATAGAATAATTTAATTTTAAAATGTACAAAATCTTCATTTTTTCCAATTCTTCATTTGCCTTTTTTTAATATCGCAATAAATACCATACTGTAGACTTCATATTGCGATATTATCGTATCATGAGATTTTGATATTGTTACATCCATAGCAGCTAGTGAATCGAAAGTCTCGTACATACAAAGAAGATAGCTTACTTCTGCATAGGAAGTAGGGTGGATGTGGCCAAATCATCATTAGAGACCTGGAAATATTCAGAATAGTTTATATTCAAATAAAATACAAATCAAAGGTGATGTGTCGATAAATGAAGAGACATGTATTTTGCTACTCAGAAAAAAACAAAGCGACTGTATTATCTGTTTATATTTAATTTAAATTTTCACCAAATTATTTGACTATTAACTGTAAAAAAAAATTACAGTGTAGAAATCTACATTGTAAAAATGTCATTTTTACAGGGGGAAAAAAAACTATAAATTCTTTACTAAAAACCTGGTGAATATATAGTGAAAAACTATAAATAACAATTGCATATGTAACAATTGCAATTGCATATTTACACTAAATACTTATTGCAATTAAAAGCGCAATGTAAAGTGCTTGGAGCACTTAGAAAAGTGCTATATGAATGTAAAGAATTATTATTATTATTATTATAAAAGTTATAAATTACCATGTAATTTACAGTAGGTAAGTCCCTACATGACCCATCGCATGTGATTATATTTTATATAAATAGCTTTTTTTTTTTTCAATTAATACTAGACATTAGGGTGCTTTATGTTACAATGCATGTTATTCAGATAGTGTTTATTGTCTTATTTTGACGTGAGACTATTGTCTTATTTTAGTGTTGTGTGTTTTGTCTGTGTGTATGACTCTGTGTACCATTTACAATACATAAGTGGTCATGCTTTATGAAGAGGCCACCTGTATCATACTATCTGTATTATCATAGTGGTTATCAGTACATTTTAAGGTAATTGGTGATTTTGGTAGTTCAAGTAGCTTGGCATATGGCATCATTTCGCTTGATTAAATTATTATATTCATTTATACGTTGTAAAACATACCAGCATCACAGCATTGTCACCAAACCAAATTTCTGGCTTTATCTCCAAACTTTAACAGGATATTTTTGGGATCTTACACATTAAGAACCTCAGAAACAATGCAAAAGACATTACATGCATGTGCACAACATGTGTAAGTAATATGATGGCAGCAACAGAGCAAGTGAGGAGAGAGTGTGTGGGAGAGAAAGAAAGGAGCGAGAGCTCTTCAGAAAATCTCTTGGAGATGAGACGTGTACTCAAGAGGACAGCACTGAGAAGACTTCATCCAAGTCTTTCATCAGTACTGGGCTTGTGGAATTAAAAAAAAAAAGGTAATTAATGTGAGAAAGAAATCTTGGGCAGAATTTCTGAGGTCCATATCCATGGGGGCTGATTTCATGAATGATATGAAAAGGGCCAGAGCACTGGGGACTGATGCATTAATAAAAGCTATGGAATTCAAGCCTCTAGCATAATAATCATGGCCTTGCAGCGAAGCTGCACCACAATGCAATTCAAGTGATGTTTGACATCATCAGACTTCTTTTATTCATACAAAACATGTTTTACAGGTGCACACTTGGGCAATTCACCTCCACAATCTGTGGGGAGAAAGGTTGAGGTGAACTCAAACAATAATACTATTGCCTGAAAATGAAAGGTATATGTGAAATCAAATTCTATAAATCTTTTTTTTTCCTCCAAAGGTAGAAGCAAGATATCTTGAGTTCATTTCCTGTTTATGCTCTTCTTGAAGTATATTCTCTGTCTGCTTTCATAATCATGTTGAAGGGATCTGTATAAAAACACTGCTGGATAAAATAGGATATTATATAAGTAGCAAGTAGAGGATCTTGCTCTCTTCTTGTTCTTGGATGTGCTGAACCCATGAATCCTAAATATATTATAGAAGATACACTACTGGCTCTGGTGTTGGTAAGTTTTTTTTTAAAATGTTTTTGAAAAAGGTCTCTTATGCTCACCAAGGCTGCATTTATTTTTTATTGTATTTAAAAAAATCATATTGTGAAATAATATTACAATCTAAAATAACTGGTTTCTATTTTAATATTTTAAAAATGGAAATTATTTAGCAAAGCTGAATAAATTAGCAGTCATTTCTCCAGTCCTCACTGCCACGCAATCCTTCAGAAATCAAGAGCTGAAAAAATATTTTTTCTTCTTATTAAAACGTATTACTGAAAAAAAGTTCAAAAAGAAAAGCATTTATTTGTAAATTATTTTTTTATAACAAAATAGGTGTTTACTGTCACTTTTGATCAATTTATTGTGTCCTTTCTGCAAAAAAAGTATACATTTCTGATAGTTGATTCAGCATTATTTTAAAGGTACACTGAAAAAAATTATTCATTGAATTGACTACTTTTTTTAAGGTAAGTGGTTGCAATCAATTTATTTTAGCTACATTTAAATAAACAAATTTAGTTGACTAACTTCCAACATATATTTTTTTATTAAATGTAGCTAAAATAAATTGTTTGCAACCACTTACCTTAAAAAAAATTTTTATCATTTTTTTTCAGTGTATAGTGCACCTCAAAATGAACATTTGCCAATTTGTCATTTACTCTGCATCAACATGTATAGCTTTCTCCAAAGGAACACAGAGTTTTATTCATGGTTGGACTTAAAAGTCTCAGTTGTCTATATGACTTGTGCCCTGTATTTTAAATATCTTAAAGTCAAGCTATAATTTAAATCACACAAAACGGGCCTAAACTGATGTCAGTCACAACTGATAATCATCCCCTCCTGTGGGCTGAAGATCAGTCTGATTCATAAATTAATCATTCAAACTGGTTTCGTGAACTAGATCAACTGGATTCATTGAAACAGTTAACTCTAGGGATCATTCTTCAATCAGGTATTGCTACATTGCTGCTCATAAACACACCAAGAAGAGCTAGGTTTTCAGTAAATAACATCTTGAAAAGTTAAGTCTGTTCATCGCAAAGAGCTACAGTATGACTTCAGAAGACTTAGAATCCAGTAAGTGGTATGGACAACTTTTGTGCTTTTTATTGAAAAAGAGCGGATATTCTACTTTAATGTTCCACAGAAGAAAGTCATACAGGTTTGAAACGCCAAAAGAACGAGTAATGATAATTAAAGATATTTAAGTGAAGAGGGAGAAAAACCTTGAGAGGAATCAGACTCCGCTTGGGGAGCCCATCCTCCTCCAGCAATGCACGTATTAGAATGTATGTGCATACAAGTGGGGCAAGCTAGAAGTTTAACGCCAAGTTAAAAGCTTGTATACAAGATGTTCCATGTAAGGCACTCTGCGCAAATCCTGTGAAATTAATAACTTAAAGGGAAGAACACACCAGAATTTCCACTTCCAAGAGTTCAATTAGAGATCCCCTCTAACCCACTCCCTAGGCAGTGTCGGTCATATTAAGCCTAATGTGTCATCCAGATTCAGAAAAAACAACCAACCAAAACAACTATATAAATGCACACACACACACCAATACACACTCAGCCCCATGAACAGCTTCAGGTCGTACAGGTGTGTTGTGAAAACATTACCCTTCCATGCCCGCTCCCAGACATCTGGCCCACAGGATCAGACAAAACAATATCAGTTCACGCAGAGCTTTGTAAACAATTGTTCTGTGCTTTTCTGTTTTGTTTTGATTCTTTTTTAGCAGCTCTGGGCCTACTGTGACCTGATAAGGTACAATCCAGATAGGATCTGTATTTAGTGCTCTAGTTTTCACATCACAACACATTGCTGGAGGAGTTTAGAGCAGAGGAAGTCTTGGCAGCGTAGCAGCAATCACACTTTCATCTAGGATATCCACAAGGATGCCACACTGTCCCGTCTGCATTTCTACATCCAGTTTACACATATTTTCTCCAGTTTAAGTAGGTCTGCTAACTGTCCAACTTACAAGATGAGGCCTTGAGGTTTTTCAAAAATAGGATTTCTGTTCACCCTCATGTTTTAAAACAGTACTGTAGGTCTTTTAGAAATCTAACTTTGTATCTTTCCCTAAATTGTATAAAGACCAAAAAACTGTGAGAAAATATTCATTAAAAAAATAAATAAATCACTGAAAAAAATGTTTAACAAACTTAATTACATTAAGGAAAACGGTAACACTTTATTTTATGGTGTCCTTGTTACATGTGAGATGGTCCTCAAAAATGTTTTTGAAAAAGGTCTCTTATGCTCACCAAGGCTGCATTTATTTTTTATTGTATTTAAAAAAATCATATTGTGAAATAATATTACAATCTAAAATAACTGGTTTCTATTTTAATATTTTAAAAATGGAAATTATTTAGCAAAGCTGAATAAATTAGCAGTCATTTCTCCAGTCCTCACTGCCACGCAATCCTTCAGAAATCAAGAGCTGAAAAAATATTTTTTCTTCTTATTAAAACGTATTACTGAAAAAAAGTTCAAAAAGAAAAGCATTTATTTGTAAATTATTTTTTTATAACAAAATAGGTGTTTACTGTCACTTTTGATCAATTTATTGTGTCCTTTCTGCAAAAAAAGTATACATTTCTGATAGTTGATTCAGCATTATTTTAAAGGTACACTGAAAAAAATTATTCATTGAATTGACTACTTTTTTTAAGGTAAGTGGTTGCAATCAATTTATTTTAGCTACATTTAAATAAACAAATTTAGTTGACTAACTTCCAACATATATTTTTTTATTAAATGTAGCTAAAATAAATTGTTTGCAACCACTTACCTTAAAAAAAATTTTTATCATTTTTTTTCAGTGTATAGTGCACCTCAAAATGAACATTTGCCAATTTGTCATTTACTCTGCATCAACATGTATAGCTTTCTCCAAAGGAACACAGAGTTTTATTCATGGTTGGACTTAAAAGTCTCAGTTGTCTATATGACTTGTGCCCTGTATTTTAAATATCTTAAAGTCAAGCTATAATTTAAATCACACAAAACGGGCCTAAACTGATGTCAGTCACAACTGATAATCATCCCCTCCTGTGGGCTGAAGATCAGTCTGATTCATAAATTAATCATTCAAACTGGTTTCGTGAACTAGATCAACTGGATTCATTGAAACAGTTAACTCTAGGGATCATTCTTCAATCAGGTATTGCTACATTGCTGCTCATAAACACACCAAGAAGAGCTAGGTTTTCAGTAAATAACATCTTGAAAAGTTAAGTCTGTTCATCGCAAAGAGCTACAGTATGACTTCAGAAGACTTAGAATCCAGTAAGTGGTATGGACAACTTTTGTGCTTTTTATTGAAAAAGAGCGGATATTCTACTTTAATGTTCCACAGAAGAAAGTCATACAGGTTTGAAACGCCAAAAGAACGAGTAATGATAATTAAAGATATTTAAGTGAAGAGGGAGAAAAACCTTGAGAGGAATCAGACTCCGCTTGGGGAGCCCATCCTCCTCCAGCAATGCACGTATTAGAATGTATGTGCATACAAGTGGGGCAAGCTAGAAGTTTAACGCCAAGTTAAAAGCTTGTATACAAGATGTTCCATGTAAGGCACTCTGCGCAAATCCTGTGAAATTAATAACTTAAAGGGAAGAACACACCAGAATTTCCACTTCCAAGAGTTCAATTAGAGATCCCCTCTAACCCACTCCCTAGGCAGTGTCGGTCATATTAAGCCTAATGTGTCATCCAGATTCAGAAAAAACAACCAACCAAAACAACTATATAAATGCACACACACACACCAATACACACTCAGCCCCATGAACAGCTTCAGGTCGTACAGGTGTGTTGTGAAAACATTACCCTTCCATGCCCGCTCCCAGACATCTGGCCCACAGGATCAGACAAAACAATATCAGTTCACGCAGAGCTTTGTAAACAATTGTTCTGTGCTTTTCTGTTTTGTTTTGATTCTTTTTTAGCAGCTCTGGGCCTACTGTGACCTGATAAGGTACAATCCAGATAGGATCTGTATTTAGTGCTCTAGTTTTCACATCACAACACATTGCTGGAGGAGTTTAGAGCAGAGGAAGTCTTGGCAGCGTAGCAGCAATCACACTTTCATCTAGGATATCCACAAGGATGCCACACTGTCCCGTCTGCATTTCTACATCCAGTTTACACATATTTTCTCCAGTTTAAGTAGGTCTGCTAACTGTCCAACTTACAAGATGAGGCCTTGAGGTTTTTCAAAAATAGGATTTCTGTTCACCCTCATGTTTTAAAACAGTACTGTAGGTCTTTTAGAAATCTAACTTTGTATCTTTCCCTAAATTGTATAAAGACCAAAAAACTGTGAGAAAATATTCATTAAAAAAATAAATAAATCACTGAAAAAAATGTTTAACAAACTTAATTACATTAAGGAAAACGGTAACACTTTATTTTATGGTGTCCTTGTTACATGTGAGATGGTCCTCACTGCAGAACACAGATCCAGATCCAACTCCTCCCACCTTACATATACCTAAACCTACCCGTCTCCACCGCCTGATCCCTAAACCCACCCATCTCCACCCCCTAGATGTGGCTCCAACCACGCTACCTGGATCTTGTGTTCTGCAGTGAGGGGCTACTGTTACATGTTACATGTACTTACTATTATAATAACAATAAATTATGCATAATTAAATGCAAGTAACCCTAAACCAAACCCTAATCCTAACCACAGAGTAAGCACATTACTCAGTACTTAAATATATAATTACACTGTAACAATGACACCTTAAAACAAAGTATAACCAGGAAAACTTTTCCATGTAATAAGTTTAGATCTGTACAGCAAGACTAAACTAAAAACAATTCATTTAAAGAAATGTTTTGTTGAACCAATTTAAAAGGGAAAGTTCACCCAAAAATGAATATTTGCTGTTAATTTACTCACTCTCAGGCCATCCAAGATGTAGGTGACTTTTTGTCTTCAGTAAAACAGTAAAATAGAATTTTAGCTGAAACCGTGGTCCTTGGTGATTCATAAAATGCCAGTCAGTGGCTGCCCATATTTGAGAACCAAAAAAAAAAAAAAGCATTTAAAGGAAAACAAGAACCAGTTCGCAGGGGGGAAAAAAGTTCCCTATTTGCCTGAGGCAATGGATTACAGGTAATAATGTTGCAAATAATATTCAGTTTCTTGCACAGACTGATCATTTCGAAGCCAGGGGTATTAATTTTGTTCTCCTTGATATGCTTTTTTTTTTTTATTCTAAAAAATTGCAGCCGCTGACTTGCATTTTATGAATCTGGTTGCATTTTAAGGACCATGGCTTCAGCTAAAAATCTTCTTTACTCTTCTACTAAAGAAAAATGATACACCTACCCAGATGGCCTGAGGATGAGTAAATTAACAGCAAATATTCATTTTTAAATGTGAACTATCCCTTTAATACGTTTAAGTTCCTGTGTTAGATAATGACTAGCAATAGCATGTTAAAGACAAATAAATTTATTTACTATTGCATTTAGTAGTAGTAGTAGTAGTGACACCAGATGAGCAACTAAGAAGAGACTGGTCTCAGTGCTGGCATTAACCAAATTATTGCTCATTGAATGAAGCAACACACATCATGGTTAGGGCTGTGCAATTAATCACATGCGATTGTCATGCGCATCTCGTCAGTAAAGCCGGTTCCGTGATTAGTAGTAAATCTCCATCACCTGCTTTCAGATGGAGTGGCATTTACTACATAGAGCCGTAGTTCACTGACAATTAGGCAATATCGCGTTCATTATTGCAGGCGATTCAATCTGCGATAATGAACGCGATATTGCCTAATGCCGAGTTCACACTGCATGATTTTCAAACTCGGATGGCCTTTGTTTTCACACTGCGTGACTATCTGGGGTAGCATTCAGTTGCTGCTTTGTTCACATTGCACGATGGATCGGCGACAGGGGGTTTCACACTGCATGACTTCACAATAGGAAGAATCGCCGACAGCTCTGTCTGGTCTGCAAACTACGTTTCACAACAAAACACACGCGAGAAGTGATAAGGAAATAACGCGAGAACCCGAGTGCGTCAGACCGGAGTTCTCCAGCGAGACTGTAATTATTAAAAAAATATATATATAGCCCGCAAATTGTCTGAGCTGATTTCCAGCTACAAGGAGAAAAAGAAAAAAAAAAGAAAAAGAACAGGGATTGGGTGTTCTGCAAAGAGAGTTGGAGGTAAATAATTTTGCAGTAACTGTTATGCTGATGTTGTGGCTGGTCAAGCAAATGTTTGTGCTTGTTTCTGTATGATATAATTGTTCATATATCTATTAAAATACTGATATTCTGGTCTATAACTCCTCCCCGAACTTCCCTCTGCCCTGTATCTTGGTCTCTCATTGGCTGTAGGTCATCGCCGATGTAGTTTTCAGTCAGAAATCATTGCATACAGCGTGATTGTGAATTGCCAAATATTTAAATATTTAGCATGCCAAATATTTTGCAGGCGTCGGCGATTCCCTCAGATCGCGTCTTTGATAATTCACACTGTGTGATTGTCACTCGCGTGAACGAGCACCGATTTGCCTCCGATTTCGGGCATTTGTCGGCGATTTCGCAAAACCTGTCGGCGAGTGAAAAATCGGGCTAAAATCGTGCAATGTGAACTCGGCATAATTGTCAGTGAACTACAGCTCTGTGTAGTAAATGCCGCTCCATTTGAAAGCAGGTGATGGAGATTTACTACTAATCACGGAACCGGCTTTACTAACGAGATGCACATGACAATCGCATGCGATTAATTGCACAGCCCTAATCATGGTCATATCTTTCACAGCCTCCCACAATGATAAATAAACAACTCAAAGATAATGCTATACCTCCATCATAAATGAACATTAAACACTAACAACACTTAATTTTAACATTTTCTCATTAAATGCAGTGCCAACCATGCTTGGAACTATACACCCACGGCAGAGTTAGTTATGTCTACAAAAATTAATGATTTAGTACCAACAAAAAAATAATGAGTGGGTGATAACCAACATAATAATTCACGTGCTAAAATAGAAAGCCACAAGACAAATGCAAGTTCAAAGTTCATCAAAACGATCCTTTCCATCAACAAAGGCGAGTTTAAAGAGTTTAAATGAACCCAAGCAATAATTAAAAACAACAGTGACCAAATTTGAGTCAGCGAGATTCAGGAATGATTCAAAAGGGTTTTATGAACTGGATCATTTGGATTCACTGAAAAGATTCAACTCAAAAAATAATAATTTGTTCATGAACGTCATACATCTTTATAAGGTGAGGCCTATCTGTATAGGTTTTTCAAAAGTAGTATTTCTTTTCACCCTCATATTTCACAACAGTGTTCTAAGATGCTTCCCTAAATTATATACAGGCCAACAACAGTGAAAAAATATTATTAGACAATAAAGGGTTACCACATGAGACTTTGGCAGGATCAAAAACCTAATTAAAAAAGGATTCACAAGCACCACTAGTCTTAACTAATTGAGTTAAGGGGTCAGTTGATCCAAAAATGAAAACTCTGTCATCATTTACTTGCCATCATGTCATTCTAAACTTTGGTTTTGCAGAACCAAGTAGCAATACATGTTTTGAAAGACATGATAGCAAATAAAAGATGACAGATTTTTCATTTTTGAGTAACCTATGCCTTTAATTTCCTGAAATAATTCATTTTTATTAGCAAAGTCTCTTTTAATATTTGAAACTTCCATTTGCATTTGTTCAGTAATCAATTATCAAAAACTTACCTCATGTTGGAGATGTGGCCATGGTGCTTATATACTGGTGAAATTAATTTGAATCCACACCAAATTTTCTCCCTTTTCTTATCATCATTTGATGTCTTACAATGTATTTGTACTATATATGAAAACCCCCGCACTACTGAAAAACCTTTCTTACTAGGGATGGGAAGATTCCCCGATTCGCTCGGTGCATCGCATAAAAAGTTAACGATGCGATGCATCGGTTTAAAAAGTGTGTATCGGCTACAAGTCGGCATTTGTATCGCGATGCATCATTTCTAACATATTTGCATCTGTAAAAACCGATTTATTTATATATAATTACTAGTGGATGCACTATACTTTTATTATTTAGAAAGTGACCAATAATCTGTGATCTATGTATTTGATGGTCAAGCGCGTTCTCTCATCACCGCTGCTGCTGCGTGAATATGACGAATCACAACACCACGGAGACACGAGAAAAAAACTGGGATTAAAGTCCAAAACCTGACTTGAAATAACCTAACAAATCAATCGGGGCTAAAGCGGTTCCATAAACGACAAATTAAGTTCACCATCTCACTAATTTGTGCACGCTTATTCTTAAGCAGCCCTTATATATATAATATGAATATATCTGTGCTGTTTAATGCATTTGAGACGTTGTGTTTTCCTCACTGCATAACTGACATGTCACGGGTATATTTTTCATCTGTAAAAGTTAGAAAGTCATGCAAACATATCCATTTTGCTGTCAGGAGTGGGCGTGGCTGACACGAGTGAACGAGCTCTGCTGCGCGCATGCACGCTAAACAGACGGCGCGCAATCGAATAGGAGCGCAATAATTCTGAGTAAAATATACATTTTGCTAAAATATTTGTTGTTAGACATTAAATGTGCCTTGTGTAGAATTTTAAACCTTCATATAAGTGTAT
>NW_015653422.1:295176-295835 GCF_001515625.1 Sinocyclocheilus rhinocerous | reverse complement strand
TAACATATTTGCATCGGTAAAAAACGATTTATTTATATATAATTACTAGTGGATGCGCATGCACGCTAAACGGACCGAGCGCAATCGAATAGGAGCACAATAATTCTGAGTAAAATATACGTTTTGCTAAAAAAAAATGTTTTTGGACATTAAATGTCTTTTGTAGAACTTTAAACCTACATATTAAGTGTATTTTTATGATAGCAGTAACTGTAAAGGGACTATTGTAATGGGTAAATCAAATGTAAGCTAGTTCAGTACTAATGACTAAGCTCAAATTATTTAATGTGTGCTTCTTATAGCAGTTTAGAAGTCATTTTCTTTATTATTTATTTTCACTTTAATTCACTGATTTTAACTTTTAATTTAGTTATTTTAATGCTTTAAAGAGCAATTTTTGATTGTAATGTTCTGTTCTGCTATCTGTTCTGCAAAGGTAGCCTACAGCTGTCATAAAACCAGAGAGAGCCTTTCTGCTTGGCTAGAACCTGTAAAAAAAAGAAAAAAGAAAAAAAAAGTCAAATAATAGCGTTCCTATTGGTCAGTGTTAGAGGAACTCAGCTTAGTCTGATAGTTAACCTGCTTTAGACCAGGTTAGTTTCCCAGCATAAGTTGCCACAGTGACTAAGCTTGATCTAGGCCTATGTTAAATTTGCTTT
>NW_015653422.1:290008-295106 GCF_001515625.1 Sinocyclocheilus rhinocerous | reverse complement strand
TGGCTTATTTGGTAAACTTGTTTTATGAAACAGGCCTTGAGGCATTAAAAGTGATCATATTTTCTCCATTGCATCATATTGCATCGAATCGCATTGTGTTGAATCGAATCGAATCGAAATCGGATCGCACTGCATCGTAACAGGGGTGAATCGTATCGCATCGCTCGCTGCTTCATATGTATCTTTAATGTATCGTATCGTTGGCTATGCATCGAGATGCGTATCGTATCGGCCCGAGTCATGAGATGCACATCCCTATTTCTTACCATTGTATTTTCTTCAGTTTGAGTAGTAAGGTAATGTTAATGTCTGACTCATTCCGAATAAATGTGAATGGAATTGAAAAAAATAATACAAACAAAAGAATAAAAAGGTATAAAAAGATTACAGTATTACAGTGGTAAGATTTGTTTGTTTTTTCTATTGACAGCCCTGAGTTGCACTCATCAATATGTATTTTTGATTGAATACAAATCTTCTTTATAAACAAGGCATTTACATAAGCATTTACATCACTGTAGCGAATGCATCACAATTCAGTAAGAAAAAGCTGTATGTGTTTCAAAAAAACATTGCAGAGACTTTGTGGGAAGCTGAAACAAAGACACTATGTTTTTTGTACTGCCTGTTAATGTACTGTAAATATTCCTTAAGTAAAACCCAGAACCAGTGGTTAGATTCATTTCTCTGCATGTTTGAATTATCAATGGCATATTTGCTGTACAGTAGGAACACAAAGAAAAGAGAAGGGAAAGCAAACATTAAAGTCATCTCCATATGACACCGACAGGTAACAGCATGTATAATGTGGCAGTAAAATATATTATGTGGCACTCTTGTAAGTAAATTTAAATTTAAAAATACCCTAGATTCTATATTTTCCATATACAAATGCATTTTTGGCATGGAATATGTGATGAAGGATTTGGGAAGAGAAACAAGAGATTCCATGTGTAGTCCAGTGGAATAACTCTTGGAATATTGTTACAATTATGGGAATTGAGCAGTTTTCCAGTTTTGTGTGCTTGACATTAATTTCATTATACAAGTCGCTTTGGAATATTATGGCCTCACACACAGCGATGTACGCACAACTTTCAAAACATACTTAACCATGGATAAGCATGGATGAACAAGTTCGACACATGCACACTAACACCTGGGCTCTTCTGTCTCAACATTCACCTTGATTGTCCACTGTTGTACGTGCACTGTCTGTGCAGACACAAAAATTATCCTAAGTATACTTTGGGCTTACGTTGCATCACATTTCATTCAGATGATTAAAAAGTTATTTTTATTCTAGAAATGACGGTACAAATAGTTCTTGTCAGTCTGATGCAAGAACATCCTAAAATGTGACACTGTAATAATCCATTATACTAATAAGCTTTCATTGAAGATCATTTAATTCTACTACACAGCCCACCTTACCCGGCTTAATGTACTCGCTAAATTGAAATCATGCAGAATCATTCTTGTCCAGCACCTTGATTGGTTTTAACCGATCATTGTTACAAACGCAATGAAAGAGCTTCACTTTTGTGAGCTCAGCAGCAGTCCAATACTCAAAGACATACTTTAAAGAACCTTTAAGGAATATTTCACTCAAAAAATTTTAATTCATAACAGACATGCTCATCCTCTGATCCTGCTAGCTGGGTACATGATATGGAATATTTAAAGATGTCATTGCGACCTAGTTAGAATAGTCTTCATTAAAAAAAAATCATGTTACGTAAAAACACAGCAAAAAGCACCACCCCTAATACATGTTTATTTCTAATTAGGGCTGTCAAAGTTAACACATGCAGTTTATTAAATAGGGTTAACATCATTTAATTAAAAAAAAGTAATACTCCTATTTATCCATAAACGGAAACAAGATCTAACAACTACTGTGATTTATTAATAAATCATATCTGGATGGAACGTTTCACTAAAGACATTTGTACTCTTTGTATGGTGGAATTCAATTATCATCAAAGCTCAGGAATAAAATATCACCTGCGAGTGAAAAAGTCAAAAGACCATCAGAGAACAGCAGCCCAACAGCAAAAATTACTTTAAACATAAGCCCATAAAGTGTATGCATTTTCTGTGCATTTTAAAGCAAGAGGAATACAGATTGTGTATTTTAAGAGAACTACTGTATCTCCGTCTCCGTATTCACATATAGTCTGTTGAAAATGTCATCCATGCAAAGTATTTTGCTTTTGTCTTAGAAAAAAAAACAATGCAGATTAAATATTTTAAATCAACTGACAGTCCAATTTCAAATACCTCTATTATCGAACCTTTATTAAGCAATTTTGCGTAAAAGTAGAACCTGAGTTAATTCTTAAGTTTTTCAGTTTTTCCATTCTGTACAGCAAAATCTGTTTACCATTCTGGAGAATTAGATGAACATGAACTCTAATGTAACGGCCTTTCAGTGCCCCAGAGGAAATGGAAAATGAATGAAGACCCCGAAGATGCACTTTGGCAATCAGTGAGTCATTCAGAGTATGAGCGATTCATTCTTCATTTCACCTGCAGTCATTCAGCCCATTCCCAATATCATTTTAACCTTAAATATAATAATAAGAGCAGAAAAACTGGTTCCAAATCAGTGGCAAAAGGTAACAGACACTCAGCAACACAGGCCAGTGATTGGCTAAGGCTTTGTGGAAGTAATCCTCTATCTACTGTAGTAAATGTTTGCACTGCAGGCTGCTATCACCAGATCCAACTGACTGCACACCCAGAGCCTTGCAGAGCCCCGTCAAATACTGCTGCTTATCAGGAACTTCCCAACCTCAGTTCTCAAGTTTCTGTTTGGCTAAAATTAGTTATAATGCTACGCATATATAATGTCAAGTTGACTTGCAGAATTACGTGAATAGTACAATACTGTCCAGAAGTTTGGAGTCAGTACAATGTTTTTAAACAAATGAATAATAATATTGGTAATATTGAGTTAAAAAAATGTTACGCAGTACAATCATTTTCAACTATGATAATAATAGGAAAGGGTTCTTGAGCACCAAATCAGCATACTGTTTTCTGAAGGATCATGTGACACTAAAGACTGGAATAATGGCTTCAGAGAATTTAGCTTTGCCATCACTTGAATTAATTACATTTTAATTTTAAATTGTGATAATATTTCACATTATTACTATTTTTACTGTATTTTTGAAAATATATAATTGCCGCCTTGATGAGCATAAGAGGCTTCTTTCAAAAATGTTTTTAAAAATTCTTATCAACCCAAAACCGGTATTAGATTTGACTTTTTTTGAGAAATACAATCTCACAAATTTGATTATGACCCATAAACATCACAGAATCTCATATATTTACTTACATATTTTATACTGATTTTCACATAAATGTTATACATTACTGTTTATCCCTAGGTTTAAGTTCAATTTTTATTCTGAGATTTTCAATTTGGCAAAATTGGTTGTTTAGACACTCGCTAACATGAACAATGTAAGCCAGCGGATGCTGTTTAGAGTATTATGATTTAATATTGATCAATATGTTTATTTAATAAAGAATCATTATTCACGTAGATACCATAACACATTAAGATATTAGATTCAGAAACTCAGTGTAAAGCATAAAATAATGTTTTTACTGATGGGACATGTGGTAAATAAATATAAGATTATGAAAATATAGTCTCAAAATTCACACACAAATCCAAGGCGATTCACATTCACAGCCCATGATAAACTCGTGAATTTTTAACATTCAAAAATTTTGTACACATTTGTACATCTGTGAATTGTGTTTTGCATTTGTGAAACGTATTTTATGAATATATATTCTTATTTTGTGCATGTGAATTGGTTTTTGTGAAAATATATATTTTTTTCGTGCACGTGAAATATTTATGAAATATTGAAATAATAATACGTGAATTACATGTGAATTGGGTTACGCATGTGTGCATCGCGTCTTTTGCGTGAATTATTATTGAGATCATTCTGGCTCCATAGGCCTCAGGCTATTGGGTCACACTTATTCTGCTTTATTCATTTAACAATATTTGGAAAACTTCTTGGCTGTATATCGGCTTTTCAATCTGGACAGACACCAAAAATATCAATATAACTAGATGACCAGATCAATATATAGGTGTTCGATAAAATAAATCTTTTCCAGGATGAAATAAACAGTCTTGCCAGATTTTGAGCGGATTATGTTTAGTGTTGCATCTCTTCTCTCGTTTCTTCCTTTAACAAGCCAAGTTTTCTGCACAGAATTGTATAAGTTTGAATCCTCCAGCCTCCACAAAAACACATCAAGCAACAGAGGACTGACATCTGATGAGCACATAAAAGATTAATCTCGTGGAAACACAGCAATCGGGTAAAGCCAGTTCTAGATTAGCATGATTTACGGGTACAGCAGCATCAATCGAGTGACGGTCTTCTACCGGCCTAATCTCTCGAGTGTGCAACGAGTCTGTAGAACAAAGAAATATGGCGTAACACAGGGCAGGAATCGGTGCTGCAACGAGGAAAAGCATATTCCACATTACACGGCGTTCTTTGGTGACAGGGCTATAAATGTATGTGTGGGAGGAAGCAGGTTGTCAGATGCCTAGAGGGTGGTATGCAGCGACTGTCAGAGAGCAGAGCTGTAATTGTGGAGGAGACTGGCAGGCCCACGGTGGCAAATGGATCAGTTTTGAGATCAGCAAGTCACGCTCTGAGAGACCGAAATGGACCGGGTGAAGCATATGTTACATGACTATGTAGGTGGTTGGGGTTGTCTTTGATTGGTTGAGCTTTGTTGTGTTCTTGGAAGGCAACATCTAAGAAAACATCCTTAGATGTTAAGATATGAAATTTCTGCACCATAGCAAAACCAAACAAAAATGGGTTCCCCCAAATTCCTCTCCTTATCTTTAATTAGTTGTCCAAATGGATAATCCTGCCTTAAATCTCATGCTATTGGTTGAGTTATTCTATGTCGGGTTGATTGGGATGCTAAAAAAAAAAAATGACACTAGCAGTCAACAAATGGTTGTCTCTGCATATCACGCCAGGATAGGAGGAAGTACTTTAACATCGAAAAAATTACACACTTCAGATTTAAAGTG
>NW_015653422.1:274447-287268 GCF_001515625.1 Sinocyclocheilus rhinocerous | reverse complement strand
GGGCACGCGATTAATACGCCCACAGTGGGTTATGATTGGTCGACAGACAGGGTCAAATCTGATTGGCTAAAGAGTACGAGTGTCCCGCTGGCAGTAGTTCGCTGCCAGGAAGGTCTCAAAATTCACACACAAATCCAAGGCGATTCACATTCACAGCCCATGATAAACTCGTGAATTTTTAACATTCAAAAATTTTGTACACAGTTGTACATCTGTGAATTGTGTTTTGCATTTGTGAAACGTATTTTATGAATATATATTCTTATTTTGTGCATGTGAATTGGTTTTTGTGAAAATATATATTTTTTTCGTGCACGTGAAATATTTATGAAATATTGAAATAATAATACGTGAATTACATGTGAATTGGGTTACGCATGTGTGCATCGCGTCTTTTGCGTGAATTATTATTGAGATCATTCTGGCTCCATAGGCCTCAGGCTATTGGGTCACACTTATTCTGCTTTATTCATTTAACAATATTTGGAAAACTTCTTGGCTGTATATCGGCTTTTCAATCTGGACAGACACCAAAAATATCAATATAACTAGATGACCAGATCAATATATAGGTGTTCGATAAAATAAATCTTTTCCAGGATGAAATAAACAGTCTTGCCAGATTTTGAGCGGATTATGTTTAGTGTTGCATCTCTTCTCTCGTTTCTTCCTTTAACAAGCCAAGTTTTCTGCACAGAATTGTATAAGTTTGAATCCTCCAGCCTCCACAAAAACACATCAAGCAACAGAGGACTGACATCTGATGAGCACATAAAAGATTAATCTCGTGGAAACACAGCAATCGGGTAAAGCCAGTTCTAGATTAGCATGATTTACGGGTACAGCAGCATCAATCGAGTGACGGTCTTCTACCGGCCTAATCTCTCGAGTGTGCAACGAGTCTGTAGAACAAAGAAATATGGCGTAACACAGGGCAGGAATCGGTGCTGCAACGAGGAAAAGCATATTCCACATTACACGGCGTTCTTTGGTGACAGGGCTATAAATGTATGTGTGGGAGGAAGCAGGTTGTCAGATGCCTAGAGGGTGGTATGCAGCGACTGTCAGAGAGCAGAACTGTAATTGTGGAGGAGACTTGCAGGCCCATGGTGGCAAATGGATCAGTTTTGAGATCAGCAAGTCACGCTCTGAGAGACCGAAATGGACCGGGTGAAGCATATGTTACATGACTATGTAGGTGGTTGGGGTTGTCTTTGATTGGTTGAGCTTTGTTGTGTTCTTGGAAGGCAACATCTAAGAAAACATCCTTAGATGTTAAGATATGAAATTTCTGCACCATAGCAAAACCAAACAAAAATGGGTTCCCCCAAATTCCTCTCCTTATCTTTAATTAGTTGTCCAAATGGATAATCCTGCCTTAAATCTCATGCTATTGGTTGAGTTATTCTATGTCGGGTTGATTGGGATGCTAAAAAAAAAAAATGACACTAGCAGTCAACAAATGGTTGTCTCTGCATATCACGCCAGGATAGGAGGAAGTACTTTAACATTTAAAATTACACACTTCAGATTTAAAGTGTATGCTAAATAAAGCTTGAACACTTGCACACAGCAGATGACAGAAAAATACAAAATGGCCTATTGTGAACCATAACTAAAGCTATAAAAGAACAAAGCATTTAGCTTTCAGCTGCAAAGAACAGTGGCTTCGTACTATTTGCACTGACAAACCAAGTATAAAAAATAACAAGTTGGTCCAATAATACTGCTACATCTACTGTACCTTTCAGTGTGGCAAGGTGTGAGATAGGAGTGAAAGGTGACAGCATGATGGATTATGTCTTTATTAAAATTAACTTATGGACATGAGCTACAGAAAAACTAGAAAAAGAAAAGTAACGTTCAAATGTTTGGGGTTGGTAGCAAAGTCTAATATGCTCACCAAGGATCCATTATAAAAGTGGTAATATTGTGAAATATTATTACAACTTAAAAAATAATACTTTTCTACTTTATTTATTTATTTTTAAGTAATTTATTCCTGTGATGGCAAAGCTGGATTTTCAGCAGCCATTACTCCAGTCTTGAGTGTCACATGGTCATTCTAATGCTGACTTTATGCTCAAGAAACATTTCTTATCATTATCAATGTTGAAAACAGTTGTACTGCTTAATATTTTTTAAGGAAACAGTTATAAATTTTTCAAGATTCTTTGATGAATAGAAAGTTCAAAAGAACAGAATTTCATCGAAAATAAGACTCGTAATATGATAAATGTTTTTACTGTCACGTTAGATCAAATCTAATGCATTGCTGCTGAATAAAATGATCAATAAAAAAACAAACAAACAAACACACACACAGAACGTTTTTTACAGGCCTTTGTTTACCCATTCATTTGAACGTTACTTTTTTTTCTAGTTTTTCTGTAGCTCATGCTCATGGAAACTATCCCGGCTGAGCCCTGCCCACAGAACTCATCACAGACAGACTGTGACGTATCAGAACAGCTCCAAGACTCAGCACCCAAGGACGACTTTCTGGAAAACAGCCAGGGAAGCCAGGACAACATATTTCAGCCAACGGAAACACCAGAGCCACAGCCCCGCTCACCAGACACATTATCCCTCTCTCCAGCATCTCCACTTCTAAGCTTCTCACAGAAAATGGAGCTAAACGAAACATGGCTAGAAGACAGCTGCAGTGCAACGGTCCTCAATGAAACAGCCCATCCTAACCTTAATTTTATTTATTTATTTTTTTAAAAACACTAGCTTTCTATTTTTTTCTATTCTATCTACTTGTTTTTCGGTCCTCAATGAAACAGCCCCTCCTAACTGTACTTTCATGAGTGTCTGCAGGACTGTTAGGAGAGGTGGAGGTGTAGCTGCTCTATTTAAAGATGTCTATCAATGCAAGCAAGTGTCATTTGGTCAGTACTTGTCTTTTGAATATCTAGGGATTGTGTTGAAAGGTGCCCCACACATTCTGTTTATCATTATTTACAGGCCTCCAAAATAATCAATATTTTCTTTTATGTAAAGCACTTTGAATTACCATTGTGTATGAAATGTGCTATATAAATAAACTTGCCTTGCCATTCTAAATTGCAGATTAAATTGATTAATCAATCAGAATATCATGTAATTAATTTACTTATAGTCCTAAAAAGAATATATCAGAGATTTATGGTGCTATATGCATTAATATCTGGGAAGCAACTCACAGCTTCTTAGAATGTGGAGTGTGTGTATCCAAATCTGGAGCCAGAGGCAGACGTGCCTGGCCCTCTCTTGGGCTTTCTGGTTGTTTGGCAGCAGTTAAAAGGGAAGATAAAGCCCAAAGAGAATCAAACACTGCTGGTATGCAGTTAAAAGACATGTTATGATGGCATTCCGTGTCTCTCTCATGTATTACCATTTAAAAGAGAACTCAGAAAATGGACAAAAAAAACTAGAGCATATTTCCGCCAGCAGTGTTACTGAGTGTAGGTTTAGATTTTTCTCCTTTCCCATCAGGCTTTGCTTATTTCAGTAGACTTGAGAAGCTTTATTGTACTTATTGTATGATAACGATGACCTTTTTGGTTGACTATCATATGGGGACCTTAAAATGTTATCTTAGCAGAAAAGCTGCATAGTGAAACAGTTGTGAAGCAGATCAGCCATTTCAATCTGACAGTGAGCAACAACACAGCAACACGGGGCAGAGTCCGTGGTGGTGTAACTCAAAAAATGCTGTATATGACAAAAGCAAAAGCTAAACACAATAAGTTGCTGATGCTCACAAAGTTGTTACGCTTGTACCGGCTTTCCACTGCATTCAAAAACACCCCAAAAATTTAATTGGAAATGCTTTCTCAAGCCACCAGAACTCCTAGAAACAGCCCTATTTGGCAATGCAACATCAATATTAACAACTATCATTGGCTTTGACACCCTCATCTCTCATCTGAACAAGATAATTAGCTTCAAAGTATATTGATCTAATGGCAGTTTTTGCAACATAGCTTTATGCTGATTTTTTTTCATGTCTATTTTTACTTTTAAATATTTAATCATTGATTATTTTTTTCTTGCTTTTTGTAAAATCACAGGATGACAACAATCATATGCAGGACAGACAGAAATCCCAGATGAATCCATCTTTAAACAGCACATAAAAGACTGGTTGTTTTCTTTTAATGCCAATCAGATTCTTTCTTGGACAGAATATAAAAACTGGACCATACGGTGTTGATAGTCGAAACTTTGGCTACACAAGACCAGTTGACCAGACAGTCCAATAAAATTGGGACAGTTTTAATTTTACGGTCCATGTCCCCTGTCCCAGTTACAGTCATGACACCATTTGTCCCAGTAATTATTCTTAGCTTTAGTTTGATTGAGGAGGGCTATGTAGTAACCTGACCCATCACCGTATTTGGAATAATGGTAAATATTAAATAAAGAACTACATCTACTGATTTCTCCTCAGAATAGCAAGTGAAATAACCACCAGGCAACATGGCTTGATTGTTTTATATCATGGTTATCGGGTCACCCAATTCCAACACATTAAATAATGTTTATTTCCTTTCATAATTTATCAGAATTTACAGTTTTGCCATGAGAGACATTATACATGCTCTTGCTTTTCACACCTATAAGATATCTGCTCACACCCTCTAATAAAATAACACAAATCGATGCAATCTTTGCAACCATCTTTGCATTCTTCCTCAACACCAGATCACAGAATCCTTACTTTCTCACTGATATACACAACTGCTCCCAGAATTTAACACATAAGGTCAGAAAAACTTCATGATGACTGACACAAAGTATATGTCCATTTAAAAGGGTTCCAATATGAGCCCTGTCCCAAGCAAAGGGTATTCTCCTTAAAGCGGCATTACTGGAGCTAGGGCTGGGCGATATAGCTAAAAAATGTATCAACGATATAATGTTTCATATCGTTCGGTATCGATAATTATTGAAATTTTTTATAACCTTCTTTAAAACAAAAAGCAATAGAATTTTTTTTTTTAAATGTAACCACTGTATTTATAATTAGCACAATTTATTGAGACAAACAACAAATATTTTTTGTTTTAACAAACACAATAAAATGTAAACAAATATCTAATTTCTAATGTTTTATATGCAGATTAAATAGGTCTTTATTGTATAATATGAGACGCAGTGAAAAGGAATAAACCTCCACAAATTCGTGACGTGTTTTCTAAAAGATTAAACTGTTTTAACTTTGCATGGCTTTCTATACATTTCTTCTGTGAGAAGCGAGTGCAGCAGTCATATTTGTCCATCTAAAAAATGCGCTGAATATGCGTTCTGTGTGAATGACTTGGTTTCGGTTTGAACCCATTCAAGATCTTCTCCGCACTGAGCTATTATATTTCTCTAATATTTTGAATGAATAACGCAGCAGCGGCGCGTCTCGTGGGCTAGACTAACAAAACATTAGGCTTGTATGATATGAGCAAAATCTGCGCAGAACCGATCACTGGTGATCACCGCGTGATGCATGCCAGTTAGAAAAGTGTCCGAGTTATGTCCGACTTGCTCTGATGTCATACTGACGTGTGCCAAAAAACTCTTGCGACGGCAAGGCGGCTGTGTCGGATTGTGTAGTCGAGCGCAGTTGCTCTCCACCGAATGTGCTGATCAAAAGCATGATGGGAAACAACTGACTGACGACACAGCTTAATGCTCATTGGTTTAGACAACTGTGATGCTGCGTTCTCTTCTAAAATGTTTTATTTTTTTATCTGGTTCCATGTGATTATGTATTTAAATTATGCATGAATATTCCCAAACACGATGACAGTGCGATGTCTGTGTGAGATATGTGATTGTTGTCATATATCAGGGATGGGCAACTTTGATAGTGATGAGAGCCAGCATTTTTTCTCCTTTATACCAAGGGGCCAGATTACTAATCCACGTCCACACACCTTTTACACAGTCTTACTCAATTTCCTTTTTATTGAAGCAAATTAAAGTATAACTAATGTCATTTGTTTTTAAAAATTGTATTAAGTATAAAACTTGTGCGGTTATGCTAATTCAGAAGGAAAACTTTGTTGTCAGTGGACAGAAATATTACCCTGACAAGCCAATGTAAATATTTCAATTGCATTGTCTGCAAATTTGCAACAAACAAATATACAGAGGTCCTTTTTTATTAGTAGCCTACAGAACATTCTCAAAACAACCTAAAAGAACAGTTAAAAAGGGCTTAATTTAAAAAAATAGTTATTCCAAATGGTACCATAAAATAACCTGGTATCTGCAGGATTTTTAAAATCAAATTTAAGACCTTTAAAGACCTTTTTAAGATCTGCACTTCACATTTAAGCCTTTAAACAATTTTTAAGAAAAGGGATGAGTCAAATGAATGTATCTATTTGATAAATGAAGTTAACCAACTAACATTATACATACTCTTTTGGTTTCTGTACCCAATATTTTAAAAAGTTACAAAAGCAATAAAAATATTGGTATCGGTACTCGGGCAAGTACTGGAAAAAGTGGTATCGGTGCATCCCTAGTATTAACATCATAAACTGAAAGCAATCTTTACGTGACTTGCTTTTCAAATGTTTTAAAATTGATCATCCGAGTCTAATATGATCCAGCGGGTCGTACTAAAAGACACTGCGGGCCGCCAGTTGCCCATCCCTTTCATATATCTATAAAAATGTAAAATACATGTTTGTATTAAAGTAAAAATTGATGATAAATGCACCTTTCGTATGGAATTAAATAGCAAGCACTTTGACTGTCTTGTTCATCATATTTATTTTCATATAAAAGAAACAGAACTGAAATTATATCATGTTTATTAGCAACACAGCACGTGAGTGTGAATAACATGATATCTGCCTTTGATCTCGTTGGTATCTGTTCCACTTCGAGAAATCAGAGCTGTCCGTCTTGACTGCGCTTATTTCACTCCTCCCTTCACTGCAGCCGCCTGCTCTCGCCTACATTTCAGGCGGGGCGAGGCGCATCTCAAACAAGCCTATTAAAATGCAACAACGTCACTTACATCATCACCACATCTCGCGCGCCACTGATGACGCTCCCTGATGCACACCTAACATTCAAATGCAAATGTTTATTTTAAATTCGACTAATATTCATTCTTTATTCACAATCTCCTCATCACAGGCAGGCGCAGCACTCATTTCAGCATGTGTTCGTGTTTGTGTGTGCTGTCTGCGTCACTCATAGTACGTGCCTATATCGTGTGCTATATCGAACATTTTTTTCTATCGATATCGAAGAAGGTGTACCGTCGATAAATATCGATACCGTTTTATCGCACCAGGCCTAACTGGAGCTAAACAAAAACGGTATATTATGTTTCAGCACACTGTAAAACACAAAAGAAGATCATTTGAAAAAAGCCTGAAAAGTGTTTTTGTCTATATAATGAAAGTCAAATCATTGGACACAACAGACATTCATTGAACAAACTTATTTCGTTTAAAATGACATGACTTGAGTAAATTATGACAACTGTAATTTTTTGGTGAACTACTCCTTTAAGTTGCCTACTTTTTGGTGCAACCTTTTCGTTGAGAGCATGTCTATAATGCACATTTTACTAAAATTAAGATGAAAGGTTTTGATCTTTCACACTGTGAATCAGATATTTGTTTGGCCTTTATAATCCCTTATAATCTAATATGAGTGACTTGCATTCAAATTGATAAACAACTTGTTAAAAGCATGTCATGACAAGTCCCCAACCATTTGTCATCTTTTAGAAAGATAAATTTTTCGTTATATGGAATTGAAATGGTGTTCTATCCTGCTACGCCATGCAGAGGAAAGAAAAGGTCAGGCAAAGGCCACCTCACAAAAAATAAAAAATAAAATAAAATTGTACTGAAGCTAGCTAATACAAACGTCTCAGTCTCTGTGATTTTCTCATCTCCACAGTAAACCCACTTAACTTTATGTTTAATTCATACCAATAACTTTATTCATACAAAGCTATCATCTTGTCTTTCTAATGGCGCTTTTCCACTGCGTGGTATGACTCGGCTCGGCACGGTACGGCACGGCACGGCACGGCTCGCGTTTCCACTGCAGTTCAGTACCGCTTTAGAGTGGGCGGGATTATTCGCATGTCGTTATAGTTGTGCCGCCTCTATTGACCGCCTCCTGAAAAACTTTTTCATTCCGCGTTACCCCATCAAGCTCTCGCTGGATATGCTCCTCTGCTATCAATGAGAGGAACGTCTGTACTTCCTCAACAGACAACGAAACAGCCACTTTTTGGTTGTTAAAAAAGGTGCGCTTGTTCAAAACAGTTGCATTCGATCCTTCGCTGTCTTTGCTGATTTAAATCTAGCGGTTCTGTTGTGTTTGTGTCGCAAGTTCAGTGACGCAGGTAGTGATGATTCTCTCCGGCCAATCCGTGATCAGCAAAATTCACACGTCACGTTTTGGTAACGGTACGGTTCACTTGGAACCTCAACCGAGGTGGTACTAAACAAAGTACCAGGTACCAGGTACTGTACCCAGTGGAAAACTCCCCAAAATTTAACCGTACCGAGCCGGACCATGCAGTGCAAAAGCGCCATAAGATGTTCCAGGAATATTTCCTGAGCAGTAGGAGTCATTTCTCATAATAGGACTCCTAGCTTTTTAGCATTCATGTCTAGGGGATGCCCAACTGGAGAGGATCATTCACTTCCAGATCCAGACTAGGTTAAGACTCAATGTTAGACAAAGGCACTATGGACCAGACAAGATGAGAAGGTGTCCCTGAAAGCTGCCTTGGAGATGAAAGTATAGCATGGGCTAGTCAAACGTTAACGTTAAATTTATTAATGCATATTATGAAATATTAAATTTAACTTTGACTTTAAATTTCCAAGAAGAAAGAAAAAGTACTTTTGATAATTACACCAGTGTTCAAAAAGGATTTTTTTTAAAGAATTAATACTCAAAGACAAAAGTGACAGTAAAGAATTTTACATTGTTTAAAAAATATATATATTCTTTTGAAATGTCTATTCATTGGAGAATCCTTGGGGAAAAAGGACCATGGTTTCCACAAAAAAATTAGACATATATAAAATGCTTTCAACATTGACAATATATTAAATGTTTCTTACACACTAAATCAGCGTTTTTTTTTTTTTGAAGGATCATGTGACACTGAAGACTACATTAATAAACTAAATTTAGTTTATCAGAATTACATGTACATTTAGAATTAATTAATAATAAACTACACTAAAATATGTGACCCTGGACCACAAAACCAGTCATAAGTCGCATGGGTATATTTGTAGCAATAGCCAACATGGGTCAAAATTATAGATTTTTCTTATATGCCAAAAATCTATAGGATAGTAAGTCAAGATCATATTCCATGAAGATATTTAGCAAATTTCCTACCATAAATATATAAAAACCTAACTTTTGATTAATAATATGCATTTCTAAGAACTTAATTTGGACAACTTTAAAAGCGATTTTCTCAATATTTTTATTTTTGTGCACCCTCAGATTCTAGATTTTCAAATAGTTGTATCTCGGCCAAATACTGTCTTATCCTAACAAACCATACATCAATGGAAAGCATATTTATTCAGCTTTCAATTGACCCTTATGACTGGTTTTGTGGTCCAGGGTCACATATATATTAAAATATAAAACAGTTATTTTAGATTGCAGTAATACTATTTCACAACATTACTGTTTTACTGTATTTTTTATCAAATAAATGAAGCCTTGGTGAGCATAAGAGACTTCTTAAACATCTTACCGACCTCAAACTTTTGAACAGTAATGTTGCCACAATTACTGTTGGTAAAAGTGTTTGTCTCAAAATCTGTCAGAATACATATATTGCAATGTCTACGTTTGGCAAGTCCAATCGAGTTTAACCTCTGACAGGTCATTTAACGTTAAACTGAAAAGTCTTTCACCACCTACCCACCCTCTTGTCACACAAAACTCATCTTTTCCCTAATTGAACACAAGTTGCTCTTTTCCATTCGAAGAAAATGCATGCTAATCACTAGCTGTTCAAGTTCAGCTGTAACTGTGCTTATTTAAAAAAAAATAATAATAATTATATATACAGTGGGTACGGAAAGTATTCAGACCCCCTTAAATTTTTCACTCTTTGTTATATTGCAGCCATTTGCTAAAATCATTTAAGTTAATTTTGCTGCAGAACCCAAGTTCGCTTCAGCTTGAGGTCACGAACAGATGGCCGGACATTCTCCTTCAGGATTTTTTGGTAAACAGCAGAATTCATGGTTCCATTTATCACAGCAAGTCTTCCAGGTCCTGAAGCAGCAAAACAGCCCCAGACCATCACACTACCACCACCATATTTTACTGTTGGTATGATGTTCTTTTTCTGAAATGCAGTGTTACTTTTACGCCAGACGTAATGGGACACACACCTTCCAAAAAGTTCAACTTTTGTCTCGTCAGTCCACAGAGTATTTTCCCAAAAGTCTTGGGGATCATCAAGATGTTTTCTGGCAAAACTGAGACGAGCCTTTGTTCTTTTTGCTCAGCAGCGGTTTTCGTCTTGGAACTCTGCCATGCAGACCATTTTTGCCCAGTCTCTTTCTTATGGTGGAGTCATGAACACTGACCTTAACTGAGGCAAGTGAGGCCTGCAGTTCTTTGGATGTTGTTGTGGGGTCTTTTGTGACCTCTTGGATGAGTCGTCGCTGTGCTCTTGGGGTAATTTTGGTCGGCCGGCCACTCCTGGGAAGGTTCTCCACTGTTCCATGTTTTTGCCATTTGTGAATAATGGCTCTCACTGTGGTTCACTGGAGTCCCAAAGCTTTAGAAATGGCTTTATAACCTTTTCCAGACTGATAGATCTCAATTACTTTCTTTCTCATTTGTTTCTGAATTTCTTTGGATCTCGGCATGATGTCTAGATTTTTAGAGTCTTTTGGTCTACTTCACTTTGTCAGGCAGGTCCTATTTAAGAGATTTCTTGATTGCGAACAGGTGTGGCAGTAATCAGGCCTGGGTGTGGCTAGAGAAATTGAACTCGGGTGTGATAAACCACAGTTTTAACAGGGGGGCAAACACTTCTTCACACAGGGCCATATAGTTTTGGATTTTGTTTTCCCTTAATAATAAAAACCTTCATTTAAAAACTGCATGTTGTGTTTACTTGTGTTATCTTTGACTAATATTTAAATTTGTTTGATGATCTGAAACATTAAAGTGTGACAAACATGCAAAAAAATAAGAAATCAAGAAGGGGGCCAACACTTTTTCACGCCACTGTATATATATATATTCACAGACACGCACACACACAGACACACACACATTACATTGGAATTTGAATACAGGTCCCCTTACAAGCTAAACAAAAAATGTACCATTAGACCAACACATCTTGCACTTAAAAAAAGGAACCTTTTTATATATGGAAAAGATTAAATACGAATTAGCACATAAACCAAATAAATCTTTAAAGATTTGGAAGTCCTTCATTGATTATCTGGATGGTGATCACTGATTCCTGAAGTTAACTCCCTTTCAATAATGTCAAACACTGTGCAACATTTCATTTTCTTTTTATAACTGGGTAATTGTTGGTATTGATAAACTCGAGGTGTTTTATTTATACTTATTTACCTTTTTAATTAGTTTATTTTACTATTATTTTTTATGTATCTGTATTGACCGATTTCTGGTGTGTATGTACTTGTAGAGCCCGACCGATATGGGTTTTTTGGGGGCCGATGCCAATACCGATATCGATATATCTGCCGATATTCTTTATGTGTAGGTTATATTATAGTTAGGGCTGCACAATATATCGTTTCAGCATCGATATCTCGATGTGCGCATCCACGATAGTCGCATCGCAGGATGCGCGATGTTTAGTTTACTGATCGTTATATTTTTACTGATTGTTTTCTTTGCTCACACACAGCTGGTGCAGACACAGTGAGAGCCGTTTAATGTTCCTGTTGTTTTCTGTGTCATGAATGTTAATCAAACAACAAAACACAAAGAAAAATCACTTTTGTAGCTTTAACACAGATTTGTTAGATTTAATTTATAGTGAAAACTATGCAGTGTTATTTTACATTTGATTATTAAATGTCTGTACCTGAATACTGTTAGACTTACCTGAAAAATATAAAGCACTGCTTATTTAATTTGTATCTTTGTTCTGTTATTTATCTATGCTTGTAATTTGTTTATTTCCTATGCTGATTTACTCGCCTTCAAAATCACCCCAATCACTGATATTTTTTTCCCCCAAATACAGCTATATTGAAGTCATCTGATTTTTTTTTCATATTGCAATACATATCGCAGAAAAACAAATATCGCAATGTGAGTTTTTTTCCAATATCGTGCAGCCCTAATTATAGTACAGTATAGTCAAAAGTTTGGACACACTTCCCATTCGTGTGTCCAAACTTTTGACTGGTACTGTATATAGAATACAGTATATAGCCTACATAAACAGAATATATATACATAAACACATTTTTTGCAATGATAACTCAAATGTGGTGATCAAACACTTATAATGATGTGACAAACATAGGCCTACAGTATGTAGTGGAGGCAGGGTATTTAACAATTTAACAATAAACTTTATTATTCAAAATGAGTCTAACATCAGTGCACTTAACAGTAATCTTCACTTCACTTATTATAAATATTTTAAATAATTCAAGTTATATATATTTTGTTCTATTTGTGTTAAGAAATTAAACAAGGTAACTGTGTAGGGAAAGCAAGCTACTTCCAAACCATCAGGGGCCTGTATGCAGGAAGCACAGCTTTTCCAAATGTAAACATCTAAAATAAATAAATAATAATAATAA
>NW_015653422.1:266531-274405 GCF_001515625.1 Sinocyclocheilus rhinocerous | reverse complement strand
CTTAAGACATAACCGATTGTATTTATGGGATATTTTGATATAATTCTGTGTTCGAATGTGTAAGAATGTGAGAAAGAGAGCTCAGTCCAGCGTTCGCGTATATAAGAGGCGGCTTTTGTGCATGCGCTTTGTGTGTGTGTGTGTTTGTGCAGCACAGAAAACAGCACAGAAGCATTTAATCTGTGTTATATGTTCTGTAAAAAAAAAATTCAAATCGGCGGCATATTCGCCGATACCGATATATGTGCGACAGGCTCATATCAGCCGATAATATATCGATATATCGATATATCGGTCGGGCTCTATGTAATATATATACACATAAATAAAAGGAACCTTTTTACTTTTGTCTTATCTTGTAAAGAACACCAAGTGAGCTGCGTCCTGCAAAAAACAGGTGCATGGCACCCCTGCGCACAATGATTGACAGGCAGAGAACATTTCTGATAAAAAAAGCAAGTCTCCCCTGACTCCCCTTTTATTTATTTATTTTTATTTTTTTTGCTGTTTACAGGGCCTTGGTCTGTCACAGAGACGGGTGTGATTTCACATGACACTTATTTCAGTGATATCTGTCAGGTGGTAGCGGCATTTTATACATGGTACAGCACCTTTAAAATGGGCTTCTCAGTGCTATTTTGTATTATACAAAATTGTGCCTATTATTTGATACATTTATCCTGGCATAAAAAGAATATAAACGACAGTCAGGAATTTGCAAGAAAGGCTTCATGGCTTTCAGGTATGTAGTGATTTTTTTTATAATGCCATCACAAGCCTTTCTGAAACTTCTTATAAGACTTTTTTCACTCTTTAGCACAATTTGGAGGGTAAAAGTTTCTCAGGTAATGTCTGTAAAAGAACATTTCATGGCTCCTCTGTGATAAAATTCAAACATTCAGACAGCAAATTAGTTAAAAAATACTGTTGTACCATTGTACAGTTGCTCAATCCCGTTCAGCTAGCTTTACTGACGAGATGCGCTTGACAATCGCATGCGATTAATTGCACAGCCCAACTATTTAGGGGAGTGAAAGCCACATTTATCAGTATCCACTCCTGAATTTACTTTTTGTAGTGTATATGTGGCTGTAGTAATATGTCAGATATTCTCAACCATGTTCAGAGGTTCTCAACATCAAGCATCCTTTGAGCCAAATAAAGTGTCAAACAGCAGCCTTACAGTACATGGATGTGGTCAAAAAGGAAATGTGGGACTATTCCTTCATGTAAACCCAAGAGGTCATGATTTGGATGAGAATTAAAGGGACAGTTCACTCAAAAATGAAAAAAACTGTCATCATTTACTCACCCTTATGTCATTCAAAACCCAAGACTTTCTTCAGTAGAACAAAACAAAAGTGATATATTTTAAAAGGACTGTTTTTGCAAGCAAATTTTTATTTTTTCAACTATCCTTTTAAGTTACCACACAACCTTAGTGTTTTTCAAAAAACAGTAAGCAATAGGGAATATTCTCCTACTTAGTGGGGGAAAAACACCAACATTTCCAGTTTAAACAGCAAGGAACAGAGGAGTAAATGCAAATTGCATCACATTCCCATGTAAAATAATCACATTCTGAACAGATCTCGTATACCATCCAAGACTGAAACATCTTGGTTCACTTTCATTAAGAGCCCTGCCTTTATACCAAATAATTTATAAGGGATGTACATAAAATCTTTATAGAAGTCATAACATTAGCCCTTCTATTGCTTTTAGGGCATCTCTAAAAGAGTCTTGTTTGAACCGCACATGTAAAAATATGGAACGGCAGCATTTTAAAATAATCTGCAAGACTTCTCAGCACACCCCAGAGACTTCAACCTCTCTGTATATCTCTTAAATGAGGGTGGTGTCAAAAATCACTTACATCTTTCTTCACCCCCTGGAGTGAAATTGGTTTGATCTGCAGCAGACAAGTGCTGACGTACATGCTGAATAGTAAATGCACCGTATTAAGAGCAAAATCTACCACCTGTGAACCAGACATGAAAGTTTGGTTAAAACGACGATGATAACTTCCAAGAAACTGAAACGAATAGCACATTTATCTTCACTAACGAGGGCTCATTCAGCAGCAGCTCTCATATGCAAATGGCTTACATACGTTTTGCGAATTTTGGATGATCCACAATACATATCTGATATTTCAAACAACCTACAATATAAATGTCATTTAAAGCTTTCAGGTTTCTAGCCACACCAGGAGCCCTTTGGCTTCCCGCCGGTGTTCTGACTGATGGGTGATAACAGAGTATTCAAGCTTGAGTGACAGAAAGGAGTGACTACAGTTTCGCTCCCAAGACGTCCAAAGCGGTTTCGCACATGTCCCGAACCATCCCCATCCTCTCCTCCAGACCCTATCTTGCTCGTACTCGTCCCTGTCAGTCAAGTGGCAGTAAATAAAGAGCAGGTTATGAGAGTCTTCCTCCCTGCACCCCATCCATCAGCCAGTCTCTTAATACCTACAGCTGTCACCCATTCTGAGAGGAACTGCCGTGTGATGTATTTCACCACCGTGGAGAAAATTAGCTGCTCTGGATATGTTTTGCTGCCTAAACTTAGTATTCCTGCATGCCTTCAGGAAAAAGCAGGGATGACTGTCAATGAGATGAATTACCATTCAGCTGTGGTGGGGATTTTGTTGTCGGGTCTCTTGCACCCAGAGATTAAGGCGGCAGCATAATGCATTTTCTCTACAGTTCACTCGCAAACAAAAGGCAAGGAATATGCTTGTGTGTTTTCTTTAATTACTATACTGTGTCCTGTTTGATGGCCGGGTGAATGGATATCTTGGATCATTTGAAGTTGTGGAGAGCACGATAAGGAGATGCTAACAAAATACAGACGCCAAATTTATTTGACCGAATTCTGAACTCAGAAAAAGTTAAGAATATTACAGTGACCAGGAGGGGACATGTTCGGTTCACTTAGTTTTGTCGTGGACACGACATATTAATTTGTGGGACCATGATAATATGTCGTGGCCACAAGATATTAATTCGTGGGAACTAGGGTTGGGCCGATAGACGATGCCATCGTCCATCGCCGATGGCTGATAGACATCACGATGTTGAGCCGGCATCGTGATCCACCCCCCCCCATACCCCCCGCAATCCGCCGCATCCCAATACTGTGTTCGGAAAGAAAATGATGTAAATAATTTGTAATATATAATTATTCACGGTATTTAGAAGTGCCCACGATAATAATATCGTGCATATTCATTACCGTGATATATCGCATTACCGAATTCTGGCACAAGTCTAGCCACGACAAACCTAAGCGAACTGAACATGTACCTTGTTTGTTTTTATTATATGAAGGTCACATTAAACTGTCTTGTACTGTATTAAGACTTCTTAAGTGGTTTTGAATGGCTTTGGGGACTCTAGTTTGTCTTCCAAAACAGTTAACTTAATGATTGGTTTGGATTTACAGTGACACCTGCTGGTATGGATGACAAATAAAAAGATTTGCTTATTTATGCTACTGTAACCTATTCACAGACATATTTTTGTCACATGATTAATCTATTCTACAATGGCTTTCCAATAATAGACCAAAACAAAGCAAGTAGTATTCAGCTGATGATGTGATTTCAACATACTTTAGCAGAGACCATGAGGGGATTCCACCTTATATAGAACAAAACATTTTGTTCAACAGCTTTTTCTAGGACACGGAAATGACTGGAATTGTCATCTCATGTGAATATGCATCACTTCCTGTCTAAAAGATGCCTATATCCTTATTTTCTTATTTTCTAACTTTACCTATTATATTTTTGTTTGGGAATTAAGAAATACTGTGAAAGTTCAAGCATTTTAGCAAATACCTAAAGCATTGTACATTAAATAAGCTTCTTTAATGTTCTGAATCCCCTTTACTTACTGCAGCACTTAATGTGTGCAAGAACACCCATTCATCAGTCAGAGGAGCGGAGACGCTGCTCATTTATTCATACATGGGGATTATTAGGAGGCCATCATCAAATGGACCACAGTAAAAATGGGGCCAGGATAGCTGGGGCAACACCATTACCCTTTGAAAGCAGTTCCTGCTACATAATGATCACATATATCTCAGCTGATGTTCTGTGGCATTGTGATTACCTACAATCATAGGTTATTAACATGTTTTCAAATGGCTGAAACTATCTACATGTTATATGAAGGTCAAACAAAAATTGTTTAACCTTTGTCCCAGACTTGCAATATATAACTACTAAAATCCATCATTAAAAAAATTGATAATTACAAAAAAATTAGTGAAATAAACTAGGGATGCAAACTTCCGTGAAGTTGGCCCCCCACCCAACGTAAAACGTCGGCAAAATAGTCTCAATCGTTTGTGCTCCGTTTGTGCTGTAAAAAATTTTGTTTGTGCTGCTTTGGTTTTTTAGATATTAAAATAATATTTATAGGTCATTCTGAGGTCACTCAGCTCCCCAACATACTCCAAATTCACCCCAAATAGTCTCGTTTGTTTGTGCTTCGTTTGTGCTGGTTTGTGCAGGTAAAAGTTTCGTTTGTGCTGCTTCGGTTTTTAAAATATTAGGCATTGAATTATAGGCGATGACGTCACTCAGTCCCCCCACATGCTCCAAATTCACGAAAAATTGTCTTGTTTGTTTGTGCTGCTTCGGTTTTTAAGATATTAAAATAATATTTAATGTTCATTTTCTGAGGTCACTCAGCCCCCCACATGCTCCAAATTTACCCCAAATAGTCTCGTTTGTTTGTGCTTTGTTTGTGCAGGTAAAAGTTTAATTTGTGCTGCTTCGGTTTTTAAAATATTAGACATTGAATCATAGGCGATGACGTCACTCACCCCCACCATGCTCCAAATTCACGAAAAATTGTCTTGTTTGTTTGTGCTTCGTTTGTGCTGGCTTGTGCCGTAAAAAAATAGTTTGTGCTGCTTCTGTTTTTAAGATATTAAAATAATATTTATTGCTCATTTTCTGAGGTCACTCAGCCCCCCACTGCTCCAAAATTTACCCCAAATAGGTTTGTTTGTTTGTGCTGGTTTGTGCAGGTAAAAGTTTCGTTTGTGCTGCTTCGGTTTTTAAAATATTAGATAATCAAATTATGCGATTCACTCAGCCCCCCCACATGCTTCAAAATTACCCCAAATAGTCTTGTTTGTTTATGCTTAGTTTGTGCTGGTAATATTTTCGTTTTCGCTACTCGTTTTTAAAGATATTTTCCTAGTCAACAGATTAGTCAACACTGAAGGCCATCTCCACAGTAGGCTAATGTACGTGCCTTTAATAGAGAAATGCACCTTTTTATATGGACCACAATTAGAGAAGATTTGTTTTTGTTTTTATTTGAATTGGTTTGTTTAGTAGACATTTCAAGATTTCTATAAATGTATTTCTTGTGTCTGTGAGCCGGTTCATTGTTGTGATGCGCGCCATTTACCGAGACTGCATGAGCACTGTAAAATCTAATTAGTTGGGCTTACTTAAAAAAAAGCATGCAAACAGATTGCCTTGAAAAAAACTAAGTAAAGTGAAATACAGCCTTGGAAAACAGTCTAATAATGTGTTTTATACATTCTCGTCCGTGAAATGCGCCACTTCCGGTATTTTACAGGTTAGTCGACGTGAGCAAAATGAAGTCGAGGATTTTTAAAAATCTAATAGTCGAATAAAATCGACGAATCGCGACAGCCCTACATGACTTCATCATGTGTGTGGCCCCTCAACTAAAGTGGTGACTTCATATACCATTAATTTTAAGTGCCTGTATATCCTCCTGACTACCAGGAAAAAAGCAGTTTTGTGAATTTAGTATTTTGTCATGTCGTTACTGTTTTTACTGTATTGTTTAGAGCTTAAGAAAAAATTTGAAAAATAAGATTTTTGAAAAATTATATTTTATTCATATGTTATGCACTCCCAGAGTGCATTGCGGTATGAATAAATTATGCAGTTGCTTTGTTTTACAGTTGTTGATTTTATTTGCCAATTTTATTTGCTGTCTTGTGTCAGTAGTAGCACAACAAAAAGAGCAAATAAAATGGTTATTGTTACAAGTAATGAAAATAAATTAAATTGAATTGTTACCATTGTTGTGATTCACGTGCTGAATGTTTAAGTCTGTGTGTGACTTTAGCATATTACCACACACTATTTAAGGATTATATAAACCCAAATAAAAGCATCGCAAGGTATTTATGAAAAATTACATTTGAAAAAGTTCACGAATAAACACAAAAAAATACACTAATGATTTAATTAGAAGATAGGTCACCTTCTAAAAGCAACCTATTTATTACTTTTCTTCCCTTGAAACAAAATAACTCCGACTTCAACGTCAATTTATGAAGTTAGCTTATGTGATGTTCTCTCAAATATTTCAGTTGTATTGAAAATTCAACATTCAAGATGACTTTGGGAAACTGTATGTGGGAGTAACTGTAATTTAATTACAAATTTTTTCTCAGTAACTGTAACTGATTACAGTTACTTTTATTTTGTAATTAAATTACGTAATTCCATTACATGTAACTAGTTACTTCCCAACACTGTTGGTTCCTTTGTGGCTACTTGAATATTTTAAGTAAGAGTCTCTCAAAACAGTAAGTAAATTGATTTATTTGCCTTGAAAGTAGCTGTAACTTAATAAAACCTAGTAAGTATAACAACTAAGTAAAGATAACTAATTAAATCTAAGTAAGGTAAACTATTGGATTTTACAGTGAGGAAAGCACATCCAATAATGACGGAGTAGCCTATTCTAAGTTCTTTCCGCAGGGGGGAAAAAAAAAATGCGAGAGATTGCGTGGGCACCTCCATATCATATAGTAATACTATAATACTCTCACAAATACTTGAAATGCGCATATATAGCGATTTTATTATTCATATAAAAATAATAATAATAATACCCTGTTTTGGTCATATTTACTATTAATTGCCCAGCTCCCCATCAATGATCTAGCGCAGAGACATATAGTTCTAAACTGAACGTGCAAGAGAAGCATTAGCCTACTTCTAATTAGGCCAAAGAAAACCTGTTAAAATCAAAAATTTTCTATATTAATTTATGAATTTTTCAATTGTTTATTAAAGGTGCAAAAAGTCATAAAAATATATTTTTTTTTTAAATCTATATTTTACTTTTTCGGGGAGCATTTTGTGTATGGTTCTAATTTCAAATTTGGTTTTCAGGATGGCATTTAAAAATACAACAACCCTTCTTTTTTCATTTTTTTCGTCATGGTTAAAAAAGGAAAAACGAATGGATGCAAAAGTATAGGCTACACGGACCTGGAAACAGTAGGCTATTGCATGTTTTATTTGTGCGCAGAAACGAAAATAGGCCTTTGTATATCAATTTATATTTATTTTTTTGTTTTGTAAAGACAATGATTTGTCTAACTGAACGAATATGGCTACTAACAATTAAGTGACTGCGACTATTTCATGTGATTTGGTTTGCCGTTTGAATTTTACCTTATTACTTCAACTGTATTGTTAAAAAAGACAGTAAAAACAAAAATACCGGTACAAACCAGCACAAACAAAATTGAATTTGGAGCATGTGGGGGGCTGGTGACGTCATCGCATATAATTAAATGTCTAATATTTTAAAAACCGAAGCAGCACAAACAAAACTTTGACCGCCACAAACCAGCACAGACGAAGCACAAACAAACGAGACTATTTGGGGTAAATTTGGAGCATGTGGGGGGCTGAGTGACCTCAGAAAATGAACAGTAAATATTATTTTTAATATCTTAAAAACCGAAGCAGCACAAACTATTTTTTACGGCACAAACAAACAAGACCATTTTTCGTGAATTTGGAGCATGTGGGGGGGGGGAGTGACGTCATCGCCTATAATTCAGTGTCT
>NW_015653422.1:243525-257065 GCF_001515625.1 Sinocyclocheilus rhinocerous | reverse complement strand
CTGCACAAACGAAGAAAAAAAAAACGAGACTATTTGGGGTAAATTTGGAGCATGTGGGGGGGGGCTGAGTGACCTCAGAAAATGAACATTAAATATTATTTTAATATCTTAAAAACCGAAGCAGCACAAACAATTTTTTTACGGCACAAACCAGCAAAAACGAAGCACAAACAAACAAGACCATTTTTCGTGAATTTGGAGCATGTGGGGGGGGCTGAGTGACATCATCGCCTATAATTCATCATATTTTAAAAACCGTAGCAGCACAAACGAAAATATTACCTACACAAAGCAGCACAAACGATTGAGCCTGTTTTGGGTGAATTTGGAGCATGTGGGGGGGCTGGTGACGTCATCGCATATAATTCAATGTCTAATGTTTTAAAAACCGAAACAGCACAAACGAAACTTTTACCTGCACAAACCAGCACAAACAAACGAGACTATTTGGGGTGAATTTGGAGTATGTTGGGGGCTGAGTGACCTCAGAATGACCTATAAATATTATTTTCATATCTAAATAAACCAAAGCAGTACAAACAAAAATTTTTACAGCACAAACGGAGCACAAACGATTGAGACTATTTTGCCGAAGTTTTGCGTTGGGTGGGGGGCCAACTTCATGGAGGTGGGATGCAAGATATTGGATTTTTGCCGATATCCGATATGCCGATAATTTTCAACTCATTTTGGCCGATACATAATTACTTTTAAGTTTGGTTAGTTTTTAACAAGAACTTATTTGTTAGAATTAAATAAACAATAATAAAGCTCTTTTATAATGACAGTACATTGAAAATTTGAAAATAACTATAAATAAACTATATATTAATCTGCTTTTTTTTTTCAGAAAGATGCAGTGGTAACCTTAACATTTTATTTTATGATTTAACATTTGTAAATGGTCTAAAGCAAAAGAGTTGTAAATCTTCTGAAAATCTTTTAGAGCTCATAATTTGTTTAAAAGATATAACATATTACACAATTAATTAATAAATCAGTATATATAAAATTATTTAATTAAAGTGTCATGTTTGTGATTTTTTTTTTTTTGCTGTTCATGTAAGCTATAGCTTCTGACCTTTAAATAAAAACTTAGGCTACTCATGATTTTATGGCATCAACCACTGCTTTATTTAATCAGAAATACAGTCTAAATATTATTTGTGTATTTTGCTTTCATTTTATTAGCAGTAGGCCAACAGCGCCCCCTACGGAATTAAAACTCCTTACTGAGCGGGCATTAGGACCCAGGGGAGGCTGCCGCTGCACGTGCTATTACTGTTTACTCTATCATACACCGAAAACGTCATTCTGTACGTGCATTCTCAGTTTAGAGCGTGAATTCCAAATGGATTTTTTGTGCCCTTAAAGGGCACTTCGGGAAGGGGATGCCATTTGTAGGGACGTTCCAAACGAAAGTGAACAACTGAATCCCTTCATGAAGGGCCCTTCCAGAAGTTCGTTAGCGAAAAGAACATGTGATGTTCACTTCACGGAAGTGATTTCCGTTTGTGATCATGTGATCTTCAGTTAGGAGATCTTGCGACACATTTTAAAGCAAAGTTGTGGCTGATTTCGACTTCACATACAAACGTAAGTAGAATAGGCTAATTAAAGTTAAGATGGTATTGTAAGCAAGTTTAAGCAAGTTTAGTTTGAAAAAGTTTAATAGTAAATAAGACACAATTAAACAATATTTAAATAAAATAATAATGTGAAGAAATATATATTTGCAACAACTGGTGGAGTGCTGAATGCTGCACGCACGCGCAGCATTGTCAAGGTAACATTTGGTCAGTCATTCCCTTTGCCAAGGGAGTTCCAAACGCTTATATAGTAATGCCCTACACCCTTCAAAGAACACACTTCAAGGGCTCTGCCCTTCGAAGGGAGTAGGGCATAGGAATGCTCATTTCCATTTGGAATTAGCCCTTAAGACAAATAGAATACCCAAGATGTGTCACTCGTATAGTTTTGAATGGGGAAAAAATGCAACGCTTAACATGGCCGATCAATCTCGGGAAGCTCCGCCTTCTGAATGAAAGAGCCAATCGCTAATCGGTAAAGTCAGCGCGTCACTGCATTTGCCATTAGAACTCCTGGTTGCTATAGAAACAGTCAGAGTTCTGAGACGTGCGCCTAGGACTGCGCATGCGCACTGGCTGATCTAGCCTGAGAAATAAGCTTTTTATAACGCTATTTGAGCAAAAGAAAACATTTATGACACAGTTGTTGTCAGATTTCATTGGTGATTTCAAACATGAAATTTAATCGTAAGCTTAGTGAACAGTTTGGGAGAATTTGATGTTTCCCCATACAAAGTGATAGGAGCTGCACTTGCATGCCCGAGAGGCGTTTCAAAGATGGTCGCCATGTGACATGACTTGCCTTAAAGGGACTTTGGTTTAAATGCAGCGATCCAAAACAGTGAATCCAATCACCATTCAGGCAAAACTTTGTTTCAAGAATGAGCCACAATGCTGACGTGATCTAATCGCTAGCACACCCTGCGCACGTGAGGCAAGACATATCAGCATAATTTTTCATATCGGGCCGATGCAGATATTTACATTTAAAGCCATTATCGGCCGATTCAGATATTGGTCCGATAATATCGTGCATCCCTAAAATAAACCCATTTGTGAAAACAAATAAATGTAGTAAGAGACTTCAAACACTAAAAGAAACAAACTAAACTTCAAAACTAACTTTAAAACTACCCTATATTATGAAAAAAAAACAATGATAGTGGAAGAAATGAGCATTCAATTAGAAATTTCACAATATTAATCAGGGTTTCTGCAGACTTGAACAAGTTAAATTTAAGACTTTTTAACAGTGTGTTTCTTCTGAGTTTATGTGTGCGGTCACGCTCATTTGTTTTGAAGTCTCGAGACAAACAGAGTGAGCGTCAGCGCGAGCTTGTATTCTGTAAACTTACTGCAATTCTCTCTGATGACGCAGTAACTTCCCGCGGGAAGAAAAAATCTTCGGTCTGTCCAATGATTGTAAACAGTCATTAGGTCCGTCAGACTGAAGATATTTGAGCGGTAATGAGACCAAAAATAATTAAGACCCATCGAATCCGAATTTAAGACATTTTAAGACTTTTTAAGGCCTTATATTAGGAAAACGTTATTAAAGACATTTTAAGACTTTTTAAGGACACGCGGACACCCTGATTAATGTTATTATTGTATTTCTAATCAAATAAATGCAGTCTTGGTGAGCATAAGTGACATATTTCAAAAACATTTTCAAAAATCTTACTGACCCTGAAAAATCTGAGTTCTCGTGTATATCTTATTTGACCAGACCCTTGCTGATTCCTATCCCGATTATACCCATTCAAATGGTGTTTGACCTTGATCTTCATCTTTGACTTCAGCTCTAAAACCTCGTCAGAAAGCAGATGAATATGTAGTATAATACAGTACAATAGAGGTAATGATAGGTACCAAATATTCATATTCTGATGACAAATCCAGTCAAAAGTGAATGGAGAATGGGCCATTTAGTACCCAATGATGTATGGGCTGAAGGGAATCCATGTCTGTGTACCTAACTGACATCAGTACATCAAAACTACGTACTACAACTACTCTGTCAGGACAAGCAAATGTCTTGGTTCTTAAAAAGTCCACAAACTTTGTGCCTTGAAATGATAGAAACATTTGGTTTTTCAACCAATGGTGCACATAGGTTCTCTCCTATCAAACTTTCTCCTATCAGACTGTCATATATCACAGTCATTTTCCTTTAGTGTCAACATTCACGAATGAAACACTGTATCCAGCTATAAAATCTGTGTTGATCAGGACTGACTCAGACAGATTTATATGAAAATGTGCAGAGATTCTTCAGTAATTCACATAGAAAGATGCTTAGCACGACTTCCTCCATCTGCACCCCCTATTTTTCTGGCAATGCACAGAATTTGTTTTGGCTGCCTTGAAAGTTGTGACAATTGCAGATTTGACACAGGCCATGTGCATGATATGTGATGCAAGAGAGGGTTCAAAAGCACTGTGAGATGCACAAAATAATTTATGATAATATGCATGGAACTTATTGCTGCATAAAACAATTTCACATGTCATCTAATTAATGAACAGAAATTAAATAGATTTCAGTGCAGTCTAATGTTTTTCTACTGGCTACACATCCTCTGTTTCAGACCCAGCTCAACTAGAGCTCCAAAGACCATTTTTCTCTGTCCTTAATTACTTTTCGACCAGTGGGTGTCAATCCGTAAACTGCTCGTAAGTGCTTGACATGCAGGATCTACCTGCTATTAGCATCCTTCATTGATTTTGTGTAGCTTAACCACAGCTTAAATGAAAGCTTTTGGTGACTCTCTAACATTACATATAGAGATAGATAGATGTGCAACATATGACTGTACACACAGTGCTTTAACATGCTTACTGTCAGTGAAAGGTCAAAGGTCAACAATAAATCGGTGAAAGCTTCTTTACATGGCACACCATGTAAATATAAATGTCACAATGTTCAGATTTTTTTAACTTGTTTTTAACTTGTTTGTACTTAAACTTGTATGTAAGATACATTTACTGAAACAAATCAATATTTTATAATTTTTCATAATATTACAAGGCAAATAACTGACAAAAAGATGGTATTAAAAAGTATACTATTTGCACTATTTTATCTAAATATTATATATATATAAAAAATACAACCAAACACCTAGACAAAAACAATATTAAAATTAGTAATTTACACTACTATGCACACGAAGGCTGCATTTATTTGACCAGCACATTCATTCATTAAAATAAAATAAAATAAAATAAAATAAAATGTGAAATATAACAATTTAAAATCGGTTTTCTATTTTAATATATTTTAAAATATATTGTAAAAATGTTTTCATTTGGTGGCACAGCTGAATTTTCAGCAGCCATTACTCCAGTCTTCAGTGTCACATGATCCTTCAGAAATCATTCTAATGCTAATTTGATGCTCAGGTAACATTTCTCATTATTATCCATGTTGAAAAATGTTGTGCTACTTATTTTATTAATTTTGTTCCTGTATTTGATTAATAGAAAGATCAAAATAACAGCATTGATTTGAAATAGAAATCTTTTGGAACGTTCTCAATGCCTTTATATGTCATTTTTGATCAACTGAATGAGTCCTTGTTGAATAAAAGTAACTACTACTACTGCTGATAATAATAATAAATCAAAACTTTTTTTTTTTAATTGTGCCAAATATATTCTAGTACGCCTCCCACTTCTACTCTGAATTGGAGATGGATGTATCACAGGATGTAAATCACTAGAATTTCTTCTTTTCTCGCTCTTTTACAACAAAATCAGCTGCAGTGTGCAATATCAAAGCCATGCTAAGAACACTGGCGAGAGTTGAACGTTGTTGTAGCTCATCAGCCAGCAGCGGTCAGGGGTACCATCCATTCCACTGCCCCACAGGCACACTCAGATCACACTGATGCAACATACAGTACAGCTTCTCAGAAACACGAATGCTGGGGCTCATAGATAACAGGCACTTTAGTGTTCCAGGCACAGAGCATTAAACAATCATCAAAATACAGCTGCCCCTTCCCTAACACGAAGTCCTTCCCACACCTCTGGTGAATAAACAGGAACCAGATTGCCAATCCAACACCCCTCTCAGCAGCTCAAGATGGTGTGCATCTAAGCCCAGCGTGATATTCCACAGGATGTGACTCTGACTCAGACACAAAGGTTTAAAACGTTTCTCCAGCTTTATCTCTTTTAAAATCCTTCTTTTTACCCTCCCTCATAACGTTGAACAGTGTAATCCTCTAAAAAAAAGGATCAAAGAGCACATAAAACCATAAACATAAATAAGGTATCATAAACTATAAGCTTGGACGTCTGGCTTGCTCATGTTATGTAGGTTGATGGCCCTTTGCTGACCCCAACGGATCCTCATCACGCCACTATTCCACAAAGAGGTTTATAGTTTATAGAGAGAGACAGACAGAGCAATCGGTGAAAAATAAATTTCATCTGCAGATAATGGCTCTCATTCACTAACTGTGTGTACGCACATAGCTACACTACTGCATTAAACTGTCCGAAAGCGACGGTAAAGGCATTTATAATGTTATAAATGATTTATATTCCAAATAAATGCTGTTCTTTTGTACTTTCTATTCAAAGAATCCTAAAATAATTCTTTTTCAGAAACAAAATCTTGAGCATATGCACCTGAATCAGGTGGAGAATGTTTTCTGTGCACATAATTCAACTTGAGCACAATTAGTAAATAAGACCCAGTGTCTTTCAAATCTGTAGAAATGTGCCACTAATAATAAATGTGGCAAACATTCATTGATTTTTAAATCAGCATTTTATCTGATTCAAATCTCTGTGACACAAATTGATTGCTTCCAAGTTAAAAACAATATGCAATTACACAGAATAGATAGAAAGAAACAACAACCCTCTGAAGACCAGGAGAAAGACCATCCTCACATCCCTATAACTCAAGTCAGAACGTCTTCATTAGCAGAACAATTTACAATGAAATCTGACTTGTGCTCAAGCATGAGGAATTACTTGGACAGATTATTGAGTTTGTAAACCATTCTGAAGAATCCTTAATCTGAAAATATAAAAAATACAACCAAAGCCAGAAGAATCCTTCATGCATTTCAACCTGTCTGGCATTTCAATTTCTGCTGTTAACTCATCCTCTTTGTTTCAAGAGCTCTAATCATGCATCATGCTATAAGTACAAGTAGCAGCGTGATCAAACACTGATTTTTAATGTCACTTTGTATCCATGCAGCTTTACTTCCAGGTAAGCAAAGGGAATAATCAATCTCCAACAATCTCTACAAGAACTAATGAATCAATGTCAGAATCTATCTAGTGATTTGGTCCATGCCTGTGGTTTCTGTAAATGAGCAGATGAAAAAAAAAAAAGAAAAAAAAACATTCATGGATTCCAACACTGATAACACACTTTTGAAATAAAAGGAATAGTTTACCCAAAAATGAAATTAGCTTAAAATTTACACACCTTTTGGCCATCCAATATGTAGATGAATTAGTTTCTTCATAATCCATAATAACACTTCCTCCAGTGAAGGAGTGGAGTGTTCACAGTGATGGAAGAAGTGTTCACAGTGATGGAAGTGATGGAAGAAATCCATCCCCTATTGTCCTCTCACTTCAAAGTTTCTTTAGAACTGTTTTGGACGCTATAAATGGTGCTTGATCTATGCATATTTCACTCCTGATTGATACAAGATGTCTTTTTCAATCAAGAAAGCATGGATAGAGGACTCATATTTTAGCCAGAGGTAACAGTTTGAAGTTAAAAATATAAAATGGTTGGTGCTGACAGCCTTGTGGGTAGTGCGCCAACATATAACAGTGTTGCATTACGGATATCCCGAGTTCAAATCCCGGCTCGAGGACCTTTCCTGATCCCAGCCCCCTCTCTCTCCCACTTCGCTTACTGTCTACTCTACACTGTCCTATCATAATAAAGGCAAAATGCCAAAAAGAATAAATCCTGTCATTAATTACTCACCCTCATGTCGGTCCATACCCATAAGAGCTTAGTTCATCTTCGGAACGCAAATTAAGATACTTTTTATGAAATCCAAGAGCTTTCTGACCCTCCATAGACAGCAACGCAACTGACACGTTCAAGGCACAGAAAGGTAGTAAGGACATAATTAAAATAGTCCATGTGACATCAGTGGCTCACATGAACTATTTTAATGATGTCCTTACTACCTTTCTGTGCCTTGAACGTGTCAGTTGCGTTGCTGTCTATGGAGGGTCAGAAAGCTCTTGGATTTCATAAAAAATATATTAATTTGTTTTCCGAAGAAGAACAAAGGTCTTATGGGTTTGGAACAACACAAGGGTTAGTAATTAATGACAGAATTTTCATTTCTGTGTGAACTAACCCTTTAATTGATAGACTGGAGTTGTGCGGATTACTAATGATGCTTTTATCAGCTGTTTGGTACCCATTCACTGCAGAGGATCCATTGCTGTGCAAGTCAGGGCTCTAGACTCATTCTTATACTGGTCACTCTTTTGCGACTAACTTTCTCAGTTGGTTGCACGAGCACATAATTTGGTCGCAATTTTTTATTTATTTACTTTTGCTACAACATGGGATTAATCAATGCATGCTGATTTATCATAGTTTATAGTTTTATCATAATTTATAGTTATGTGGTACGAAAGTGTTTAACATTCAACCCATTCTTTTTCATCTGTAGTATTATTTGTGATTTGAGTTTTGTGAACGGGAGTTCCTCTTTTGCCATGATATAAGCCTGGCTTCGGATGCTTTCGCTTTCGAATTCGTGATCTTGTTGTTACGTTTTACAAGAAAAGATAATCGTCTGTTTTGTTTACATCTAGATACCTTTCACTTTTTAAGACTAAAACAAAAGAAAGATTTATTGTCATTCTTAATTAAAAAGCACAACAACAACAAAACAGTAGACTACAATGACAAACTAGCTTACATAACGTTTATTAACCAAAACGAATAAGATGAGGCATGGCATACACCACGTGCAGTATTATATACCGACTAATAAATTACAGAATGTTTAGCAAACACTGAGGAATCAAATAAATTTACAAATTAAAAGAAAGCCTCCATAGCGTGACGTGAGGTAAACAACAAAGATAACAAACTTTTCAAAATGAAAACAAAAATAAAAGTAAAACTAAACTGGCTGTGGTGACAGTGCTTGCATGTTTTTTCCACAAGAATATCAACATGTTCACCTTCTCTGGTTTAAGAAGTGGTCTTTTACTTTACTTTACCTTGAAAACCAACTCCTCCGTCCGCCATCGTTTCCTCAATATTCGTGTCATTTTTGCAGCACGCTGCATGCACCTTCACACTAGTGATGACGTGGCGAGTATAAACTAGGCTCTACACCTGGCGAATTTGGGGCGAACTATTCCTTAAAATAAAATGTTTAGTTAATGACACATATTTAATAGGACCCAAATGATTGACAAAATATGATTTTACGTCACAAAGCAATAACTGTTCTCTAATTAGAACTAATGAAGAATATGTGTGCTTAACATAAGCGTAGGGAATGCCACTCGTGAACACTAAAAAAAGCTGTTGTAAAATGATTACCTGGAACAAAGCTCCCCTGAACAACTTCTTTGTAAGCCCACCATCCCTCGTGGATTTTGGGTGGATTTGGCTGAGCTGTGAGGAAAGAAGAGGAAAATTGGAGTGATTTAGCATTAATTATAGAAAAAACATTTTTATTGAATGACCATTCACTGTTTTCTCTGTCATTCTCCATTCAAAAATAATTTCTGGCAAACAGCCCTGCAAGAGAAGCTCAAAACAAACAAAGCTGGAATTACAAGCCTCCACTTTTGTTCCTCAAACATTAGAATGGAGATGCATTTTTTGTGAACCCGACAAGAGATCCAATTGAACCAGGGCTGTAGTTTATAATTGAAGTGACCAAGTAAAGATCCCACTGCTAAAGGAGGTCACGGCCTGAAATTACAAGGCAAGATTTTAGGATATTGCATTTTTACACCTAAACTTTCTCATCCTTACTGCCACTGGAAAACATGACTATGAGGCCAGAGGTGGCAAGGCTGCCTTTTAATGGAACTGGAGGAAGGTTAATCCTTCTATCAAGGACAAGAACTAATGCAGGAGAGTGGTTCAATTTCACAAAAAGAGGAGGTGGCTGGAGAGGTGAAAATGCTTCCTACTCTTAGAGGCTCTACTGGAAAAATCAAACACCACCGTGAAGCTAACGATTTCACTGAGTACTACTTTATCTGAACATAATGCTGTTGAAACCCTAAAACTGAAGTGGACCACAATGCTAAAGCTGCTTGATTAAAGATCCCTATGAATGAGGACCACTTCTGGATGTTGACAGACTTCTCATACTTTATTAATAATTCTGAATAGTGATTTTGAATTGCTTTGGGGCTAGTTCTCAAATTTGTCTTCCAAAACATAATATAAGGGTATTGAATTTACAGTGACACCTACTGGAGTGGATCCAGCATTGCACAAGTAAAATTCTGAATTTTTCACTCATCTTATATTGCTTTTTGGGAAACAAACAAACAAACAAATAAAACTGTAAAAGTATATTTAATATGTATTGCAGACATTAAAGGGATAGTCATCATTTACTCTTTCATCTGTCACTCATTTCTTTCTTTCTCTCTTTCTCTCTCTCTCTTTCTTTCTTTCTTTCTTCTGCTATACACAAAAGATCATATTTTGAAGAATATGGGTAATCAAACAGTTTCTGGTGCCCACTGACTGTGTGTGTGTGTGTGTGTGTGTGTGTGTGTACTTGTAAATTATGTTTATCTGAAAGTGTAACAATGCAAACAGGTTTTCTGTAAGGGGTAAGTTTAGGGTGAGGGTTGGGTTAGGGGATAAAAAATATTGTTTGTTCAGTATAAAAGTAATAGAAGTCCATGGAAAGTCCCCACAATTCCCAGAAACAAACATGTGTGTGTGTGTGTGTGCGCGCGTGCGTGTGTGTGTGTGTGTATGCGCGTGTATGTGTATGTGTGTACTTGTTTATGCTACATTGTGCGGACCGGTCTGTGGGTAGGGGTAGGTTTAGGGGTAGGGATGGGTTAGGGGATAGAACATATTATTTGGTCAGTATAAAAGTAATAGAAGTCTATGGAAAGTCCTCACAATTCACAGAAACATACGTGTGTGTGTGTGCGCGCGCGTGTGTGTGTGTGTGTGTGTATGCGTGTGTATGTGTGTGTGTGTGTACTTGTTTATGCTACATTGTGGGGACCGGTCTGCGGGTAGGGGTAGGTTTAGGGGTAGGGATGGGTTAGGGGATAGAACATATTATTTGGTCAGTATAAAAGTAATAGAAGTCTATGGAAAGTCCTCACAATTCACAGAAACAAACGTGTGCCTGTGTGTATATATATGCACGTGTGTGTGTGTATATATATATATATATATATATAGGTTTAGGGGTATATACAGTGGTGTGAAAAAGTGTTGGCCCCCTTCCTGATTTCTTATTTTTTTGCATGTTTGTCACACTTTAATGTTTCAGATCATCAAACAAATTTAACCCAGGTATGTGTCGCCACATTCTCGGGTTATGAAGAATAAAGAAGGGAAAAGTTAATATTCCTAAATGAAGCAGCAATATCTTCTCAGGTAGGGGGCCAACACTTTTTCACACCACTGTATATATATATATATATATATATATACACACATGTGCATGTTCTAATAACTTTTACCTGAGAAGATATTGCTGCTTCATTTAGGAATATTAACTTTTCCCTTCTTTATTCTTCATAACCCGAGAATGTGGCGACACATACCTGGGGTTACGCCACCTAAATGGAGCTCGTTCGGCTGTACACATACGCTGAGCAGCTTTAGACAGTGCACCAGTAGCGCTTCAATGGACGAAAACACACACTTATGTCAAAATACCTATTTTGGCGAGTTACCTCGTAAACGTAGTCTTACATGAGTTATAAAGTCTTAAATGACCGTAAAGAGTTTGGAGAAAATAGGATACATATGTGTCAGATTCGCGTCATGTGCATCAGGTTTTAAAGAGACAGCACTGCTTTTGAAGTAAAACCTGCTGAAGTCGGTCATTGATGTAAATCAAAGAACAAAAGAAAAAGAGAAATCACGACTGCTCTAGTCGCTGATTAACTTTTGTAGCTTGAATAAAGATTAATCGGTATAGTTTATGCATATACAATTTATAGCTTATGTGAAGATTGTTTTAAAATCATTTAATATTTCAGAGCTTATTAAACGTTAATTTAATAGTTCAATACTTTAAGTCAATACTTCATTAATAATAGGCTACTTACTTAGTAAATAGATCCCATTAAAAACATATTTAAAATATACTGTCATGATGTTGTTTCTACATTAATTTGGAGGTTCAATGTGAAATTATGACAATATAAATGATTAATTACAGAAAAATGTGTGATTAATATTTTTTTAATCGATTGACAGACAGCACTAATGTTAACCTTTTATAGATTTTAGATTTCAATTTAATTTCTAATTTTATAGGTCGCCCCAGAAAGAGATCGGGACGGCCCCACCCCCTTGGCCCCCTTCAAATTTTCAATTCGATAATCCGGCCCTCAAATGAAGCTAACTGAATAGCCCTGCTCTAATCCGTTAATATGGGTGTGGAAAGAAATACGCACCACATATGCACTGCAAAACGGAGTATATGTGAAACAGGCGTAACACGATGGCCTGCTCCGTTTGCTGAAAACATGCAAAGGACGAGAACCTCGTTTTTTTTAGGGACAAAAAAAAGAAGAGAAATCAATAAATCTGTTTGTTTGTTTTTTTCTTGTAAGTAAAGAAAAGGACAAATTAAAAACATTGTAAATACGTTTAGTCATTGTAGCAGTAATAACTGCCTGTTTTTGCAAAAATAGTTTCACGGCCGGTAAAAAAAAAATGTGTGGCCGGTAAATTTTATCACATCACCGGCCATTGGCAGGTGTGGCAAAAAGTTAGTTTTAGGCCCTGTATATATATATATATATATATATAGGGCCTAAAACTCTAAAACTAACTTTTTGCCTTTATATATATTTTTTTTGTTTGTTTGTTTTTTTTCCCTCATATGCTAGTCAATGGGGACCAGCAACTGTCTGGTTACTCACATTCTTAAAAATATATTTTTGTGTTCAGCAGAAGAAAGCAACTTATAGGGGTTTGAAACAACTTGAGGGTTAGTAAATGATAACGTTTGTCATTTTTGGATGAACAATCTCTTTACGTAAAGCTTATTTAATGAAATGTTTCTGTTTTATTGAAGTGTGTTTTGCTTAGATTTTTCACAAATACACTGACTGTAAACTACTGTAGGGTTAAAGTAAAGTTAAAGGATTCAGGTTTTACACCCTGCAAATAGTACATTAAACAATGTATGATCATTACAGTAGTAACTGTTTGAATATGCCAAGGCCTACAAAACTGTGAAAACTACAGAACTTTGTATCTCATCACCAACTGATGAACATCACAAACAGGGATGCTCCGATCAGGATTTTTGCAGCCGATATCGAGTACCGATTTCTTGTCATGGTGATCGGCCGATACCGATGCCGATTCTGATGCTTCAAGCTTTATATAATATATGTAATAATGTTATTTAAAGGAGACATATTATGCCCCTTTTTACAATATGTAATATAAGTCTCTGGTGTCCCCAGAATGTGTCTGTGAAATTTCAGCTCAAAATACTCCACAGATCATTTATTATATCATTTTGAAAATGCCTATTTTGAGTGGAAGCAGAAATACGCTGTTTTTCGGGCCTGTCTCTTTAAATGTAAATGAGCTGCTGCTCTCCGCCCCCTTTTCCAGAATAGAGCATTACATTACACCATTACAGCTCGGACCTGCTAAAAAACATCTGTTTTGGTTCTGATTATCATGTTTATCGCGCTGAAATCATGCGTTTTAAACCATATTAGTTTAAACTTCTGATATA
>NW_015653422.1:242522-243343 GCF_001515625.1 Sinocyclocheilus rhinocerous | reverse complement strand
AAATCAGACGCGCTCGTTTTTTCAGACGCTTGCAGAAAAAGGCTTACCAAAACAAAGTTACTAGGTTAATCTTTTTCAAGTTTCCTTGGTTGGTAGATGTACCTGGGACCTGATTATAGCACTTAAAACCTGGAAAAGTCAGATTTTCATGATACGTCACCTTTAAATAATCACAAAAAGTATTCCTTATACAGTGAACATTTTAATATGCCATTAAATGGGGTTTATGCATAACATTATGTATATCAGGATACTTAATAGAAGACAAAAATAAATACAAACAAAATGTAACAGTCTGATGCAACCCACAAGGTTTATTTAAACATTATCCAACAGTAAACTGTGGAGGACAAAATAAACATTTAATCTCCTAAAATTGAGAAGTCTGATGTAACTTAAACATTGTCCAATACAAGTCTGAGCAGGACAAAATTAATAATAATAAAAAAAAAACATTTAAACTCCTAAAATAACTAATTGGAGTAGTTTGATGCAACTCATTAGGTTTAATTTAACATTGTCCAATGTTGGAGAGAGGACAAAATAAATAGAAACATTTAAACTTGGAGAAGTCTGATGTAACTCATAAGGTTTAATACTGTCTAATATAAGACTGAAGAGGAAAAAAGAAATAGAAACATTTAAACTACTGAAAGAACAAAACAGTTCGGTCACGGTTATATCCACGGGCGCTGCGGATAATCCGTGGGTCGGGTAATAAAAAAATGCATTCTGATTATTTGCGGGTAGGTCGTGGGTGGATAAAATAAACCATAAAGGATGCAAATATTAACTACATTTTTTTAAATAAATTTTTTCAT
>NW_015653422.1:218932-242358 GCF_001515625.1 Sinocyclocheilus rhinocerous | reverse complement strand
GTGTGTGTGTTCGCCTGAAGTTGCAGTGACAGAAACGGTGACATTCCAGATAAAGTTTGAAAGAAGTAAAGCCTGTGTTAAAGCTATTGAGTAGGCTAATATAGCTAAAGAAGATATTTTGTTTTATAAATAAATGTTCATTTAAAAGCAGTTTTGTTACCGTATTGTTACCGTTACCCCTTACGGCTCCGACGAGGTTTTGTTCCGTCCTCCACTCTGTGACAACTCAAAAAAGACTATTTTAACCAAGCAGCGCGGAGGGCCGCTTCAGAAGCGTGCCACGGCTGGCCGGTATAAACACAAGCACTGACTAGAGCGGCCGCGATCAGCTCCGGTTCCCGTGGAGCCGTAACGCGCCGCAGACGTGTGCAGTGAGGTCGCAGATCAGCTCTAACGTCACTGAATCGGCTGTTAAAAATGAACCATCCATTCATTATATCATCATGCAAAACATACACGACAAATAGCAAATTTTTAATTGCTTCTCAAACGTCATAGCATTTCCACACCAGCGATGACATGACTGTGGCGCCAAATCATTTACGTCCCCACACATCATGTACGTCCTCACGCGTTGACGTCATCAAATTGCGATCGGTTCGTGAGATCGACCAAGTATAGTGAGTACCGATCGAGTCATAAAATGTGATTATAGGCCGATACCGATCTCCAGTCGATCGATCGGAGCATCCCGAATCACAAATCTTTCTCCCTCTCCTAGTCTCAGGTATCCTGTCAGGATCTATCTTCAAGCAGAAGTTAGTATGGAGTGAGAGGCAATAACAATTCATCAGCCATGTTCTCCTGAGGAACACTGGCGTAATAATACAGGAGAGCTTTAGTGGAAGCTCCAGGACAAGCATCAGACACTGCATCACACCATCTCTCTCCCTCTCAGTGGGGAAAACAAAGCTCCCATCCCTGCAGCTCAAAGCTGTCGTCATTAGCGGGACAGTGACAGGATAGAAAAACATAACGCCAATTGATCATTTCTGAAAGCATAAGACTCAAGCACTCCAGACTTTATGCGACAAAAGCTTTCCATAGAACATCCAAGTGTAGTGTTTTTTTGCCTATTGTGATTAAAATGAGAGTTCTGATGGCTTTTATGTAAGTGTGTATACGGATGTAAGCTTACAGGGACCAAAGAACTGTTGTGATTGAATGTAATTCGTTGCACTCAGATCTTATGTGTGTCCCAGTTGAATGTGCAGGGCTGCATGAAAATGAGACATCACATATTTCATTATGACAGCAGTTTGAGCAAAGCAGCTAAGTTCTATTCCATTTCCCACACAGCTTGGCGATGCCCCAATAACATATTTACTGGCTTCAGCAGAAAGAAATGCTTCAAATCTATAAAGCGAAAACGAAGTCGGAGGTCATAGACATCTAAAGCTGTTAATTTCACAAGGTTCTGTCCGAAAGACTTAAAGTAATTGGCGGCGTGCTGGAGGTCCACAGTCAGGATGTGTGCGGCGACATCTGCATCACTTCGCTTCCTGTCAAAACTAATCAAAGGGAGCGAAAATAATTACTAAATAGACAATGGCCCCACGTTCGATAGAAGACGATACATAATCGGCAGATTAAGTCTGAACTGCCTCTAAGGGACGGTATCAACTCAGATCCAACAGGGTTTACACTTTATGCTTTAATAATGGCATTCAAATGATTGGCTTAATAATATCATTCAAATGATTGAATGCTGCTGGCGTTGCCTTTTCAGCATTTTACAAATGGTGCCGCTTCCCAGCAGCTGACTTGCTCATGCATTATTCAAAGTTGGGTAATCAAATGAATAGATGAGGTTGCAGCACAGAGGTAACAAACCTATTGAATGTCTGCAGAGTTAGTGTCAATAGATCAAAAAGTAATTAACACTAATTTTCTGATCCCTGTTCCCAATGGAGGGACCCCCCTGCTTGGTAAAGGATTTTCAAAGAGGCACTTCACAACAGCTAAACATAAAAGGCACAGAGGCAAATTTGTCTACATTTGTCACTACTGGAGATTACAGTCGTGCATGAGTAAATTAGGTAGGCGAGTACTCGTTCTGTACCAACTACTGTAGTTCACTAACACGGTTTAAACAGATGGGTTTTTCTTTACACATTTGCAGCTGTAGTCATCAATGAAATGCACTTTTGCATTGAATCTCTTGCCTAGATCTCGCAGTCCACATTAATCTGGATAAATATAAAAAAAACGCATCTTTCCAATGCGAAAGTACATCAATTTGCAAACGAAGATATTCGAAAATGATGACACATTTAGTAATGCGTCGATATATATCTATAGTTGTAGCGGCATTGTTGTGCCTGCTATTCACTTTAATAATGTTGCTAAAGATATATGTTACTTTGTACAATCTTCATATTACATTCTGCAAAGATGTTGATCACACGATAGATGCTTTTAAGACCATACACTGAATGTTCATTTTGAGTGCCACCTGGATGAACAAGTGAATAATGGTAGTATTTTGTTAATAAAATGATCATGTCAGAAGAATAGAGTGAGAATTTTATTCTGTCTGGTCTCGTGGTATCATCTCAGTGAGCATTAATGACGTTTTAAGCTTGCACAGCAAGGTGATTTAAGGGTTTTCCGAAATGTCAGTGTGGACTTTCAACCTTTGGAAAACGAAAATGCCATTTTCAAATATATACAGATTAATAGTGCAAGTGGAGCAATATTTTAATTATTAGTATACTTGGTTTCTGCAGAAGTCCTGTGATATGACCAGAGGAGGTTACTATTGCTGAGTATAATAAGTATTGAGCAAATGATCATTCATTTTTTTGTGACAAAAAACAAAATTGCTCAAAATGCCAATCCATAGTATTAAGATTGGATGAGAAGCAACATTATTCAACCAAATGGTCTTTTAGCACCTATTTGGTGTTGGAGAAGTTCTGTTTATGTTAAGATACGAGTGATGCTCATTATTATTAGCATCTATCTGGCATGAGGGACTCTTTAATGTGTATATTAGAGACCACAGAAACTATAACATTCACACAGCTGCAGACAGAACTGGACCTGTGGGAGTGCATGCAATTGTGCCCCTGATACACATGAAAATAAGGCACTACCATTTGAGCGCAAGGTTTGCATTTTTCCTGCCACATTTAATTTCCCTTAGTTACAGCATATTTAGAAACACGACAAGCTGACAGACATCCAAGTCTTAAAATACAGTTTAATAAGGATGCCCTGTAACTGTAATTAAAGTTTAATTTACAGTTGTGTTTTTCACCAGTTTACCCTGCTGTTTAAATTTCTTGACTAAATTATGCTTTACACAGAGTATATAATGGACAACTGTACTGTATTTAAGATGATTGTAGGCAACTGTTCTGTTGATCTTTACTTCATGATCCAAACAAAGATGCTGCATACATGCAACATGAGGATTTTTTAATCTAAATTAGATTGTATAATTTCTAAATTTGAAGCAAAAACAGAATGGTTTGAGTTCAGTTTTGTGAAACTTACATAAAAAATATCTGCATGAAACAGAAACAGCAGACGAGCTGATTGAGATGCAGATTCACTCTCTGCCAGCAGGTGGCACAAAGCGTTTCCTTGGCTTCCGCTGTAATCAAAGCAGCGCTGCACTTATGAACTTTAATATGCATTATACAGAGGCAAGATGAAAAGAAAAAATACCATCTAAACTTTTCTAAAGACAGTAACTTCCCCTCAGACATGGATTCATATAAACTCCTACCCCTAACTGAATCGCGATTTATTTAGCATCTCAACCGATTTGAATCGTCACATATTTTAAACGATTTTCAACCAGCTCGCAGTTAATCATTACATCCCTACTCCTTAGGAAGGTTTTTTTTTTTTGACTATTTCAAGTATTGAAGCTACGCTGTGTAACATTTCACAAATCCATCTTCCAAACTGTATTTTTGCTTTACCTCAGATCACTATGGTAAGCCTATAATAATGCCTTAATATCCATAAATAAAGAAAACAGGCTACTACTAAAACTGGCTTGGCCTTTCAGAAATACATTTAGTTTGCATAGCATCAAATTTGCTGTGCTGATTTGTTAAATCTAATGAAAATGGTGTGTCTGATTGGTCCAGACGCTACATTGAAAAAGGTTCACAAAACAGTGTTTATGCTGTTAATAATCTCTAAACCAGTAACAACTTTGGTCTATTTGCCTTACCTGCTAGCCAATTTATAATAGTTTCCACCATTTTAGCAAATGTTATGTCTATTGTCAGCATTGCCAAACTTTTGTAACATTTTAATACAACTGATTTCAACAAGTCAAAACAACAGCAGCATATAAGCTACTTAACCTGCTCATAAAACTACTTACCTGCTCTGGTTATTTGAGTTTTGATGTCATTCATGAGATTCAAACTGATAAGGGCACAGTAGTGTTTTTTAATTAATAAAAAATTATTTTAATTTGAGTACAAAGTTTTTTTAGAATGACATGTCATGTGAGATGTGATAAAAGACGCAAGGCATGAGTGCAATGCTCAAAAGACATCAAGATATTTCTCTAAATATTTCCTTTTGTGTTCCACAGAAGACAGTTATAGCATTTTGCAACATCATAAGGGTAAGTAAATTAAGACATTTTTGGGTGAGCTTTACACATATACAGCTTTAGTCTCTCACCATTGCTACAGTCCAATTATTGTTCTAAAAAAATTATATTTTAGTCACCTTCTTTTGGTAACTTACAAGGTTTCTGACACTTTTTCACATATTGTGAATTGATTCATTAAGCTCCTGATTCAACTCATAGTGTGAGCAAATCCCACACTCTAAAAAATGCTGGGTTATTTTTTTAACCCAAATGTTGGGTTCAGCCAGTTGGGTAATTTTTTTAATGTTTACCCTGGTGCTGGGTTTTCTGTAACTCAGCTGCTTGGCCATTTTTATTGTCAGTAGAAATTATGACCCCTTCCTCACATACCTTCCCAGTGCGGGGTCAGTGTTACCCAATGTTGGGTAATCTGTGCCAAACCGGTTAAAACTGGACACATTTGTCAATGGTCATTCTGTGTTCTGACTGACAGGAAGCTTCCTGAATTAAATCACGATTGAAAAACAACTGTAGTCTCACATTTCATCTCTTTTGTTTACATGTACGTCGCAGCTAACGTGTGCTTGGAACGTTAGCCTTCTACAAATGCAGCATTCACTGGATCTACACTCAAAGCCAGTGGTGTCCAATCCTGCTCCTGGAGGGCCACTGTCCTGCAGAGTTTAGCTCCAACACCAATTAAACACGCCTGAACCAACTAATCAAGGTCTTTCTAGAAACTTCCAGACAGGTGTGTTGAGACCAGTTGGAGCTAAAGTCTGCACAGTGGCACTCCAGAACTGAGTTTGGACACCTCTTCTTAAAGCGAATGATGTGCCGGAGCCACCATGGAAGTTTCACCTCCCGCCAAACAACTGAGCGACCAAAGCCACTGGAAAGCAAGCCTGCAACCTTTAGCCAAAAAAGCATTATGGCTAATGCTAACACTGCAGCTTTGGCGGTACACAGGGAAGGAGACCAGAGGCCATTGTATGATTGGCTGAGGTACCTCTCATGATCCAAGTTAGTAGTTACACTTTTTCCAAAGGTAAGTACTACAGACTCTTGCATCTCCCAATAATAAGACAATCTCTGGCACGACCAGGGCTGACGCTACATCACTATTATATGTAACAAAGTTTCCTGTGCACTCCACTGACTACAGCTGAGCGCTATTGATCATAGTGTGCTAGCAACACAGCTATGGAACACACTTTCCCATTCGTGTCCAAACATTTGACTGGTACTATATATAGAATACAGTATATACATAAACAGAATATATATATATAAACACATTTTTTGCAATGATCACTGAAATGTGGTGATGAAACACTTTGACGTGACAGAGATACGTAATGGAGGCAGGGCATTTGGATATACTGTATATATATATATATATATATATATATATAAAACAGAGATTTTAGAGTGCATTTGTATTACTTAAAATGAAAAACCTTCAATATGAGGTTGACTGATCCAGTACTACGTTAAAAAAACATAAAACACATGTATAAAACCAAAATGTATAAAACCCAACAAGCTGGGTCAAAATAACCCAGCATGTGTTCTGTCCAATATTTACACTGCGCTGGGTAATTGGTACTCTACTACTGCATACATTTATATCCCTGATCCTTCTAAAGAGCATTTCAAACAAGTGATAAAACTACCTACACATGGCACTTCCAGAAGTCTCAGAGAAACTATGTGATGCTGTAAATAAACACTTCATCAGAAACTAATTGTCAGAGGCAACCATTAGTATTCATCATGGAACCGAGGCAGTCCCGGGGCTCATCCATGCAGGGTGAAAAGAGAAAGAGGCGCAAGTGCTGCCCATAAATGAAACTTGACCTTGCCGACAGCTGTGCTTTCTGACTTATGAGATAATTGTCTTTCACCCGACCAGTTTGTGGCATCACATTATGGATCCAGCTGCACCAGTGCAATGTTGCAGGGCTCATCCCCGGTGGACTCTTTCAATCAAGCCCAAGCATCCTGAACCGTTTATCAATATAAAAAGGCCAGGCGATATGCTGTATGTGTAATCACCCTTGATACGCTTTTATCATTCCTCTGTGCCACTGAACAGACCTCTGAACCGGCTTCTTCAAAGCCATGGCATAATCGTTTTAGAGGTAATATAAGGACTTATCAGCAGCAATGACATTCTGTACATTCGAAATAGGGCTGCTACTAAAGATTATTTTGATTAATCTATGGATGTTTTTAAAGTTAATCTATCAATTATTTTCTGATTAGTCAATTATTCCTTTAGTTAAATTTAATTAATAAATAACAACCCTTGCTTCTCCCATTAATCTTTCAACGTTTTCTCATAAAAATACTAACTTTACAAATATAAAAAAAATGTATTGGAAAAAAAAAAAACTTACGTTTTGTTAATTTGTTAACATGGGGAAAGAAAAAAAAAAAACCCTGTATTAACGCAACTGTATTAAGCAACATTGCCATACTAGCCATTAGCATTTGGGAGCATCTAGGGAGTCTTGTTTTGTATGAGATATGAAAAGGGATTGGAGATAACGTAAACTTTACAACACATTCCACGCAAATGTGTATTTACATAATCAACGTCATGTCATTTCAGACACAGCTGTTCTTGATCCACAGTTGATTTAAAAGTTCAGGCAGTTTTCAGCATTTTAGGGTTTTAAAATATGCCTTGTGTCTGGTTTTAATGAATTGCATGCTTAATTAAATTAAATGCTTCAGGCTCATTAAAAATGCACAGTAAAATTGTCAGGATTGAGGGAAGGTGGGAATAATTTTATAGAGAGCATAACATTAGAAACATTACAAGCATGATTATTTTAACATCTAATTATCAACTTTACCATATTTTCCCTAATTGTATCTATACAGTTAAAGGGGGCCTATTGTGCCCTTTTATGAAGTCTTGATTTAGTATTTAGGGTGTACCAGAATAGGTTTTCATGGTTGATTGGTCCAAAAACAAATTTTTTACATATTTTACATTGCAGCACCCCTCTTTCCAGTCCATCTCAAATAATCCGTTTAGTTCCTGTTTCGATAAAGCCCCTCCTTCCAAAATACAAAATGTGCTCTGATTGGTTAGCTGGCCCAGTGCGTTGTAAGTGGTGAACCACTTGGAGCGTGTTCCCAAAAGCCCTTACCATAACAGCATGCTACTAAAGCAGCTCTTCTTTTTCATCTTCTCCAGCGCAGCTCAATTAGGCCTCTTCCTGTATTCCGTGGGTGGGAATTATTTAAACGAGTGACTTGTGATGTCACAATATCTAGAAGAAGCGCACTGTAGTCTGAATGAGCCACTTGTTGTAGTTGCTGAAAAGCATTTTCTGTTAAAGAGAATATCTGCCTTTGGAGTGGACTTTGATCTTTGGAACCTTGCAGATCTTTTTATGTCCAAACAGCATCATTGCACACTAACTAAAGTTGAAAAAGTGAAAAAGCATAATAGGACCCCTTTAAATGTTCTGCATTGGACAAAAACGAAAAAAATTATAATAATTTAATTTGAGTATTGTACAATCATGTACATATATCATGCCTAAATCAGCTTGATGAAGTAATACATTACAAGAATTACAACATTAGCCACCATGGATTAAAAGTGCATGCAACCTCCAAAGGATTGGTTCACTTCCAGAATAAAAATTTTCCATGTCATCCAAGATGTTCATGTCTTTCTTTCTTCAGTAAAAAATAAATTAAGGCTTTTGAGGAAAACATTCCAGGATTTTTCTCCAGTTCTTCGTCTGTGTACTGTGTAAAGGTCGAGCTAGTGTAAGAGGTTAAAAATGTTATACATTTTAATTTTTTTTAGAAAATGGCTGATTGTTTCAGTAGATAAGATCCTTATTCCTCAGCTGGGATTGTGTAGAGCCCTTTGAAGCTGCATTGAAACTGCAATTTGGACCTACAACCTGTTGGCCGCCATTGAAGTCCACTTATATGGAGAAAAGCCCTGGAATGTTTTCTTCAAAAAACTTAATTTATTTTCGACTGAAGAAAGAAAGACATGAACATCTTGGAAGACATGGGGGTGAGTAAAAAAAAAAAAAAGTAATTTAATGAAGTTGTAACGCTCATTTAAAAAAAATACATACCAGTATAAAGTAAACTAAAGATGTTTGATATAATTCAAGCAAAATCGAAGAACAAAATCAGGCCAAATTTAAGGTCACTTCAGCAGTTCAAAAAAACTTGCCAAATCAAACTTTCTGGAAAAAGGTGTGCTCTGGGGCTCCGCCTTCTTTGATGTGGAAATCTTCTCTGGTTAGTTTCTTCTGTTCCGTCTGTCGAGTCAGATGTCCATGAGTGAAAATATAAATACACTGGAGAGCTGCTTTATGGTAGAAAGTTGTAATTCTAATTGAAAGAGACACTGACACGGTTTTTCCATGCTTCATACTGTAAAGTTGCTTGCTTTAAGACAATCAGTTGTAGAAATACACGTAACGTGACTTGACTGGAGTGCTGAATTGCACAGCTGGTGCAATAATATCCACATCGCTATGACCAGATGCTTTCTTAACCACCGTTTTCTCATTTTTGCTGTATGTTTATTTTGTTACCAAGAGGAAAGCATGTAGCACATATTTACATGTTCATCTAAACCGCTTCCAGCAGCATTGGTTTCATCTTGACACCACCCAGATCACTAGCAGTGTATGGTATTCTGGACTTATTTTTACTCCTAACGAAACAACGAAAAAAAAAAAAAAAAAAAGAGTACATCAGGGCCTTAATGGTCTGTAACAAAAGATTTAATACTGGAGGGTGTTGTTAGCTCTGATGGCCTTACCGCGACCCAAGCAGAACCACAGGCTTTAAAAGTTATTCTACTATAAATAAATTATATGACAGATGGCATAATATGAAACACACACCCACTGCCTTGACCAGCAAAACAACATGAAGAACTTAGCACTTCCCTCAAGAAACGCATCGAGGCAAATGTGAGAATGGACATTTTACTAGCAGATATAAACTTTATCAGTATTACAGGAGCATTTGCAGCGATTCTCCTCAGAGACTCACACACTTTTATCAACAAGAACACAATCTGCATCTGTATTATGCATTCAGGTTCACTTAGAACAATTCATTTGGCAATTTCCATAATATCTAAACGTTTTGAACTGTGACACAAACCCCTCATCCCGGAAGGAAAACGGATAAACAACCAAATCACATAAGGAGGATGCTGACAGTCTTGCAATTCTCGCTCTCTTCGCTCTCTCCCGGTCCACATGCACAGATGCAAACTCACTCACAGACACATCTGCATGGGATTATCAGATTAGTCGGCTGAGACAGTGTTGCCCAGTGTGGGCGTGCAGGATCACCCAGCCACAGCGAAAGCCTCTGTACTATAGATATCATTGCTTAATGTTCCAGCCTTCAGCCGTGGCATTGTCCAAACATTAAAAACACCTTCTCGGTGTCACACGCATGGCAGCAGCAAGGCCTCCCTTGCAAAGAGGGCCAAGATCGCTGTCAGGCTGTGGCGAGCGTCGCTTATTGAGCTAAGAGTGGCCAGGTGCACATTGTGGATGATGTGCCACAGGGCACCTGAGAGCTAGTGCAAACATGTCATGGTGCTGCGCTGCTGTGGGTTTGTGACAGGGTTTGTGACAAGATTCATGGCTGGGTTTTTACAAATGGCTATGCCCGTTGCATGTGACAGTCAATAGCGTTAGCTACACCCACCCATCAGGGAAGACCTAGCTAAACACAGCTGCTTCTGACCCACGGTTGTTTTAGAAGGTTTTCAGCCTTTCAGTTATGGCTTGTGTCTAGTTTTAATGATTCAAATGCCTTATTAAATGACATGCTTCTTCGGGCTAATTAAATATTCACACTAAAATTGTCAGGATTCAGGGAAGCCGGGAGTAATTTTGTAGAGAGCATGACATTAAAAACATTACAAGCATTGCTATTTTAATGAGAAACATTACTCCAATTTTATCTTATCTGTATTTTTAACACATTTTCTCTAACTGAATCTATAAAATACATTATTTGCAAGGGACAAAAATTATTAATTTCATGCATTAATTTGAATATTCTATTTAAAAGCATGCACCTATAATATATTGTGCTCACAACAACAAGAACCATGCAGATTAGGAATTGATAAATTACAACATTTAGCCACCATAGATGAAAGTGCATACAACCTCTTAATAATGCCACCGTAAATGCCTCACTGTCAATAAACAATTGGTGCTCTTTAAAAGAATTGGACACAGTATTCAGCTCTGTTTTGTCGAGAATAAATAACTAACTTTTCTCATTTTCAAAAGGGTTGAAATGTATGTGAATGATGACTAAGAACTACAATGCACAACATTTGTATATGCATTTGAATCAGTGAATTGAGCGGAAAAACAACTTAGAAGTCCAGATGCTTTTGACTAGACTTTCACACACACATTCTTCCAATTACCTGGATGAATGCAGACTCTTTTGTTTTCATAAGCAAAGACTCAGTGCAACAAAGCAGAACTGTAACCTCTGGTGTCGAAATTGAGATTTTTTGGATTCTCAGTCCTATTCAAACAAACCTGAAAAACATAATCAAGTCTGTTTATCATAACGGTGGCACAATGTTTTTGTGCACACCAAACTGATTGACTGGACTGAGAAATTTGACAACAACAGTGCATGGGCCCTTGCAGCTCTGATATGGAAATTGTACTGTAACTTGCAACATTGCTCACTGTTTTGGAATATTATCTTAAGCAAAGTGTCTGTCTGGCTACTAAATAACTTCCCTGGACTTTAACTGAAGGATGTCAGAGCTTAATAAAGAGCTAAATTAAAGCTAACTAAATGACTAAATTACATTTTATAACATAATACCAATACAATGAGGTTTAAAATCCACCATAGAATTTACTATTGGCAGCATAATTTGTTTAAAACTGTTACATTTAAAAACATTTTAAATGGCCTTTTCTGAATCTAATGATCATGTTCTCAAGCATGATTTCTGAGCATCTTGAGCTTGAATAAAAGAAAGATCATTTGACGTCTGCAAGAGTCACATGATCAATGTAACAAACTTTGATGAGCTGCATTTATCATCATTAGACTTTTGCACCTCACTGTACATTCTAATCAGGGTGATCATTCAGTGTATCGGGATAAAGAACCAGAAAGTGCACAAATAAATCAGTCCCAATAAGATGTCATAACTGATTGAACCGTAATTGATTTTGCATCAACTTCTAACGCAGTCCATCTAAAAATGCAGTATTTGTGTACACTGACACAAGGAGATGCTCCTCACTTATTGAGAATTGGGGCTCATGAGGCGATCACTGTTCTGCTGGATCCAGAGCGGCATCAAAGCAAATGTTAACTGCCATAACTAAACAAATGCTCATGCTCTGCAAATGTCAGCTAAAATCTATGATGTTCCGGTAAGAATGCCTGGAAACCAAAGAACTGAGGATGATGGCACTTGTTATGGTCCAATTATGACTGTAGTGGGGACAAAATAGAATCTTTGACCTTTGTGAACATGTCCCAACAAACAACAAAATCACTGAGAGCTTCCTTCTTGTATACCAAAGACAGAGAGATAAATTTGACCTTCAAACTTTAAAAAAAATTATTGATTAAACAGCAAAATTGAGTGTTTTCCATCTGTCATAAAACAATGTAATTGCTGACAAAAGACGCGTCATCAAGAAAACTGCTGGGGAAAACAGAGTTGAAAGTACATTAGAGGCCTTTGCTATTTGGGGAGTGATGGCAGTGGAAAATTGGAAATGTTGTGCTTGAAAATGAAACATGATTCACCATAGCTACACCAAAAAATGTGCAAAATGCAAAATGTATCCAGTTTACTTAAATGCACATTAATTTCAATGCTCTTATTTTGAATGATTCATTGTGCATGTTATTCTGAATTTAAAAAAGGCTGCTATCCCAATCATTAATCAATTTTTTTTAAACTTGCTCTTCTTCAGAAACATCCTTTTCTGTTGACGTCACTTAGGCTGTGTGCTACTGGGCAACGTTAACTGAATACCAAAAAGCAAACCCACATTCAGTGTGGCTCTGCTCTGATATGCAATGCCCACTTTTCATAATCCAATCAATTCCCAATGGATACAATTTCTGAAAAAGTCCTGTCTTTCTGAATTACACGTTAACATTGACTTGTCAATGAAAAGAGACAAAAATGGCACTAATTTTACAGACGTAAGGGCCCTACCTAAACAATCATCATGCTCATTACATCTGATGTCGAGATCATCTTTAGAGATGATGCTTTATAGGAACCAGAATGAAGTTTTGAGATCAGTATGAATGAGGAAATCATTTGATCCTTGATTAGTATTCTGAATCACACAATATAAACCCCGACAAGTATTTTTTTTATATTTAACAAAAAAACAAACCACTTGCACTTACTAAATTGTGCTAATCTGTAATGTCACTTTAAAAAATACTAATATTTCAAAGCAACCTGACTTCCCATATTAGTAACCATATGAAAAATGATGGTGAACATTTACATGAAGCTACTAAAAAGGGAAGCTCTCAGAGGCCATAAACACTGGTCAAGGACGTTTACGTTGCCTGTCCCACGCATCATGAGAAAGACGGATGTGTTGCGCGCTGCGTTGCCATCAATGTCCAGTTCTCGCGTGGGCGACGCTGCTGGACGCGTTCCATAAACCTCTCACGAGGAGCTTTAAAGTTAAACCAGAACGGACTTGATTTGTTTAGTCATTTAATAATAATCGTGATTCTTATTTGAACAGCTTTTGGCAGTCATTCAGACTTCTGCCCACTCAATAAGTTATTTCCGTGGCTGTTGTGGTTTTTAACACCATAATGTCTGAGAGAACAACATATATTCGACATTACGCGATCATTCGGCTCCGCATTAGATTGACTAAAGTGATAGTAAGTGTTAATGGAGACAGAGCAGACCAATCAGGGATCCGTGCTGTAATTCGGGTTTCCATTGCTTCTACATTTGGTCTGTCCAGTGATGACCACCTCCAAAATCACTATTTACGTTTATATTAGCAGTGGGGAAATAATTATGACTATGATAATTAATGTAATTTAATTTTAATGTAATTTAATTTACGCATAACTTAGCCCATTTACAACACAGGATATAGCCTACCCGACCGAGTTTGCTAGTATTTGATGGCAAATCATCAATAAAATACTATTTTAAGCAAATATTAAGCAAAATACATTATTTTTAACTTAAATTATTCGAAATAATAAAAAGAAACAGTAGCCTAGTTCACATAAAATGACGTGGGTCGTATGCAGCGAAAATAAGCGATTTTTAAAATAGTCTATAATCAAAAACTGGATTCCTACAGAATTCTGCGCCTTCCGAAATATTTTAAATAATATTATTTTAATAATAGGGACGAAGTAGCTACGTAAATTATTTATAATACATGTTTTTTTATGGTTTTAACACAACTTAAGCTATTATAAAACGAATATTAAGCACTTACTATCAAAAGAATCATCATATACAATGTACAATCTTACCTGAAGTGCAAACGATGAGATTGGCTTGAAGGATAATAAATATTTCCCAGATTATATCCATGTTTTGTCTTCATTCCAAGTCCATTGCAGCTCAGAAAACGGGAATCAGTTGCAGATGAGTCCACCCAGTCTCTTTCCCACTGGACACCTTCCACAAGATCCTCTCCAAATCACACACATAGCACATTTATCTCGATCACATAACGCCACATTTCAAACAGGCTGAAATCCAAACAAGACTATGCTCCGAACTGAAGGGGGATCTGGACTGATATCCTCGGTGCCAAACACTTTAAGAAATGTTTCGCTGCGTCCCGCAAGCCTCCATAAAATGACTTAGGCGTTCTTTCCCGTTCCAGAAGCGCTCCTGTTATGCCACGAAGATGCTGGACTCCGCCGATCTGACCCTGCGGAAAGAGAGAGTAAAACTGTGATTTGACGTGTCCTCGGAGCTCTGCGCGAGAGTAACAGTTTTAACTCAAGCCAGGTTTAACGGGAAAGTCACGGGGCCGCGCACTTGCTGTAAGGGGGCGTGCTTCCCTCGTTCACGACATGCCGTTAACAGCGCACACGAGCACTGATTCGTTTATCCACCTGCTTTCATAAAGTGAAATTAATGAAAGGAACGTTGTAAATGTATAACCTGTGGTGTTTACAACACTTACGGTTGTTGACCGCTCCTGTGACAGTGCAAAGTATCTTACAAACAAGTTTAACGGTGAGTTATGAAACACTGCAGCGGAAACATCAGTAAACAAACCACAATAACACTGGAGGTAAGATAGTTTGCGCTTACCTGTTACTTTTGATATCCTGCGACAGTTCAGAAACCTAAAAAAACAACAAACAAATCCCAATCCACTGGTTTCTGAAAGAAACAGCTATTCAGATTTCCTGAGTTTCACGCGCGCCGCGGATGCGCGGACCATACAGAGTGCGCGCTCCCGCTATTAATTGCGTGATCACGTTACCTAGGCACAGGTGGATGGAGCGCTAGAGAAGAGAGAGAGAGAACGAGAGAGAGATGGGCGGAGACATTAGAGATACGCGGGTTGCCAAGAAACAAGAACCCGCGTTTTATCCAAGTTGGTTGCGTGCATTTCTTAATAAATAGTAGCTATACATGTTTCCAAAAACTTTCAGACCGTCACCACAACAGCTGCACGATTTACTTGTTTCTTTGCTACAAAATGCGTTAAGTGAGCGAGCATCGATATGCATTTATAAATGTTTTATTTATAACCTATGTGTAGTCACATTTTTGTCTCAGTATTAAAGTTACTAGGACTTACTCTATAAAGTTAAAATGAAGTTAGGCATGTTGAAGCATAATATCTGTAGATTTTAATTAGTTGATTTTAAGATCATTAATTTAAGAGTGACAGTGATTTTGATTGCTATGAATGCTACTGTAGAATGATCTGAATTTATAAATCCCAAATTACATTGGATACCAATCCAGGTGGTAATTCTACATCTAATAGAAGCATGCGTAAACAAACGCATACAAATATAAAGTAAGATAGTTTTGCCTATGGAAAATGCTAAAGCTGCAATTTAATATGATGTTTGTTGTCATGCAAAAAATGTAGAAATTCACAGCCTTTTGGGGGGCAAAATCCCCTCACAGTTGCTCGTCCTCAATCAATCAATCAATCAATCTTTATTTCCAGTTTGTTGTCTTTATGGATTCTCAGTACTTTGATTTCTCATTGAGGGCATTCATAGATTTATGTTTAGAGTTTATCTGAGATCTTTATATAATCTTTTTCTTTACATAACTTAATTATATAATCTATCAGTGCTCATATTCAAATATATTGTAAGTGAGCCTTGCAGAGTTTTATGATGATATGATTTTAGTGCACATTAACATTCAAATGTGATAACTGTTATCATTATCCATGAGTGTTCATTTAATGTGTTCAGATGTTAGTTTATGCAGTATGTTCATGTCCTTATGATATCATAAAAACAATATCCTTTTAATTTTCTCTGTAATTCTGAAGAACAATGTCACAATGCAGTTACTCATGCTGACTCATTGCTTCCTTTGCGGCTTATTCACAACAATACTGGATATGGCAGAGAGGGATGAAAAGCAAGACTGGAGAGTTTTACTTTTATAAAGAAGATTATCTGCATAAAAAAGCCATAGCAATAATCAGACAGACTTAACTCGCGTCATTTGTGGTCTGGAATTTCAAGAGTTATAAATGACAATGCAAAACATCAAAACACAAAAGTATTTTTTTTTTAAATTCAAAATCACAAATTTGATTCTCAGAAATATTTGAAAAGCAGCCTTCACAAACAATGTTTTGTCAGACTCTCACTGGTAAGTCATGATTTTTCCTTTATCAAGGTCAGTCAATTGTCAAACGGCAGGGATGTCGAGAAGAGGAGTGCAATCTCTATTCTAGATATTTTAATTGTCGGTACATTGCATGAAATGTATTGTTTCAGTGTTAACCAGCCAAAATTTCAGTGCACATATTGTCTATTAAGATTACCAATCAGCTACATTCTTCTATTTTTGTGTGTCTCAAAGGAAAATGAAAAGTCAAATGCATCAAGCACAGTTATGCCCATACCAGATGACCTACAAAGTATCAAGAGTGGCTGAAAAAAGGCAGAGTATCATCTGAAGAGTGGCCATCAGGGTATTGTGAGAGAGGAGGTGGATTGTGAAATAGGAAGTAGTTCATGCATCCGTTCGGAGGTCAACAGCTGTTTGGCTGCGGGGGGTTGCAGGGGTTATAATCCTAGCGTGCGAATATCTCCCTTCGCTGCGGGCCAGGCCAGGCCCAGATCGATTGGATGTCAACCTTAATTCGCCCATCACCATCAAGGGCCTCATGTTGGGAGGTTGTTCCAAAGCCGGGACACATTAGCCCTGCAAATGGAAAGCGACATACACAAGCAGGTGTAATGCAGTCAGGGTTCAGAAACCAACTCTGGCTTGTAACTCTGATCAGTGTTGTAAAGCGGTGCAGGTAGTGCCAATCAGCATGGGATCAATGCTCTACCAGTTCAATTGACTGCAATGATGCAAATGGAAGACACTAATTATGATCATGCCAGCGTGAATGCCAGAACGACTGGCCTGCTAATGGAAAAATCAAAACACATTAGGACTGCCAAATGATTTGATTTCTACTTCAGCCACTCTGACGTGAATGGACATTGCATGCCAGCGGTAGGAGCACCAACCAATCCACACAACCAAAACTCATCCAATATGGTTATGTTCAAACGAGACTTCTCAAAAAGGCTTGTAAGAAATAAACCGAGACCATAAACCAAATGTATACATTTGGCAGCCTTATTGGTAGAACACAGCATTTGTGAGTGATGGAACACCCACAACATGACTCACATAAATGATTCATTAAATTAAAAGGAGCTCCAAAAAGTAAAGCAAGAGCATATTCATATAAAACTGGCAGTCAAAATTATATATAAGGGTATGTAAATAGTTTTGAATATTCTTCTGGAATCCCTTCTCCACTCCAACTGCACCTTTTAAGGGATGGTTCACACATAAACAATAATGCACCCTTTTCACATTTCAGGGTTTCTCAGAAGTGGAAGTCAACATAGTTGGGTTAGAACCTCATAGTTAACAACATAGTTAGAACTTCTATAGCAGAGAATAGGAGACTACATCTATAGTGATGAATGGGAGAGAAAGAAACCAAGAGAGAGAGAAGAGAGAACGATGTTAAATTTACCATCACTCCCCAGCCAGTGTATTACAAACACCCAGCGTTAACTTTTTTTTTTTTTTGATGCAAGGGTAATATAATACTAAGTATAGAGTTAAAAATGAAAATCTAAAAAACTTAATGCTTGATTTATGATGCTGGTGACTGCTGAACTGCTTCATCACAGTCTGTGAAAATGGTCCATAGACCTTAGTCAGGTTGGACACCATATTAATTTGAATGCAGATGAACTCGAGGACGTGAGGGATAGACTTACTGGCACTCACTGTATAAAAGTCCTCGATCACGTCGCCAACTCACAACTTTCAAAATTGTTTTACGGAGCTTTTGTCTACATTGAAAGTTTCTTTTTTTTTCCTGCAAAGACTTTCATCAGCAATAGTAAATACAATACATACAAAAAAATACAATAGTACAATCCAATGAACAGACTTTACTTCTATCCCTCACAGCCTTGTTTTTATTCCTGTTAAAAATTCATTTAACTTAACTAAAGTCTGTTCTGTCATCATTTACTTACCCTCATGTTGTTCCAAACCTGCTTCACTTTCTTTAAATTGTGAAAACCAAAAGAAGATATTTTGAAAAAGGTCTCAGTCCATAAAATAAATGAATTCACCTTCATTGCACGAACAAAAACTGTTTAAATATTCTTCAAAATATCTTCTTTTCATTTTCAGGTGCTTTCCACAGTTACATCAAGGGAACAGGTGAAACGCAATTAGTTGTTCATGTTTATTTAAACTTACTTTACAAGTCTCCAAAATGACTCCATCATGTTTCATTTTGTTTAATATTTTCTCAGCAAACCCAAGACCTTATGTGTCACTCACTCTTAGCTCCCCATCTCCCATGTTACTCACAATAATGGGATGTATTTGCATTCATTTGACCATGCCTATTTGCCAGAGAGGAAGTTATAAACAAGACATACGTGACCAGACTGAAAATGAAAAAAATATATATAGTGCACTGTTACTATTTGTTATGCTTTCAATAATAAAAGTGCAGGTTGAATTTGTAGGGACAGCTCTCTTGAGTTGACAGGTATTAAGAATTAAATGATATAATGAAAGTAATTTTTCTTCCACTGAAGGGAGAGAGAGGCAAAATTAATCTCAAGGCACAAGAAGTTTATATTCTTGATTGCGCTCCCCGACCTCATTGACTTGTACTCTAGATAAACTTTACTATTTTCACATTGCAAAATCATAATTCTCCTCAAACTTTGAAATACACTGCATTGCGGGTCTTTAAAGTGATGGCCGGTCTGTTTGTTTGCCCTCTCTGGAGTAGATGTGTTTGTAGTGTTTATGAAAAAGCTTTTAATAAATCATGACTCTTCCAACAATCAACAAATTGCAATGTGTTTAAAAATACCTCTTGTGGCCCTAATACCCATCAGATTAACAGCACTAATGGGAATTGTTTCATCCACACAAATGGCTCATTTGTTTTATGTGACTTTTGTTTTAGAGCTAGTTGACACTAACCAGAGGTAAAGCATGTGGTACTCAATTATACGGTTGGCTGATGTTCAGATGTTTATTGTCCTTAATCACAGCTATGGCTATAGCTATTTGGTTTTAATCGCCCCAAACGCCACCCCAACCCTACAAAGTGGATCACTTGATTTATTGATAATCCCACTATGCATGACTAAACTGGAATTGGTAAATCAGCATGACATATTCAAAAACACATTGTTTGCTTGAAATAATTTACACCACCGTTCAAAAGTTTGGGGTCATTAAGATTTTTAAAAAAGTATTTTTTTGAAAGAAGTGCCTTATGTTTACCAAGGCTACATTTATTTGATCTGAAAATCAGTGAAAAAAAGTAATAGCGAGAAATACTGCTACAATTATTTAATTAAATTAAATTACACTGAACAAAAAAAAAAATGTATACTGAACAAAATTATAAACGCAACACTTTTGTTTTTGCCCCCATTTTTCATGAGCTGAAATAAGACTTTTTCCATGTACACAAAAGGCCTATTTCTCTCAAATATTGTTCACAAATCTGTCTAAATCTGTGTTAGTGAGCACTTCTCCTTTGCCGTCTCCGGCCAATCTGTGATCAGCAGAGTTTACACGTCACGTTTTGGTAACGGTACAGTTCACTTGGAACCTCAACCGAGGTGGTACTAAAAAAAGAAAAAAGTACTGGTACCAGGTACTGTACCCAGTGGAAAACCCCCCAAAAGTGAACCGTACCGAGCCTTACCGTGCCATACCATGCAGTGGAAAAGCGCCATTAGAGTGGCTTTTTATTGTGGCCAGCCTAAGGCACACCTGTGCAATAATCATGCTGTCTAATCAGCATCTTGATATGCCACACCTGTGAGGTGGATGGATTATCTCGGCAAAGGAGAAGTGCTCACTAACACAGATTTAGACAGATTTGTGAACAATATTTGAGAGAAATAGGCCTTTTGTGTACATAGAAAAAGTCTTAGATCTTTGAGTTCAGCTCATGAAAAATGGGGGCAAAAACAAAAGTGTTGCGTTTATAATTTTGTTCAGTATAAATAATTTTTGTATACTTTATTATGTCTTTCAGTTCAAGCGCATTTAATACAGTTATACAAATGAACATTTCCTTTAAAGAAATCATATTTTTTACCAATAGTTATTTAAGTACACAAATAAGTTTATTTAATAACATAAATAAGTTACTTAACACTGCTGGACTCCTGACGCTCATAGCTTTTTAGAGAAATACAACATCTACAAATTAAAATGTGCTTCACCCACACACCATTTGGTCTCGGAAAAACAAGAAGCACAATGGTCTATGTATAATATCTCCATTAAAGTGTGATGTACATTGGTCCACATTATATGTTCTGAAGACTTCAAGTGACACACACCAACACAAATGGCTCAAATGTAAATGAATGATCGTTCAAGAGCACTTTATGTATATTATTTTAAACCACAAGAAGGACTTTTTTATGCAGTCTTGCATCATTTTCAATAATTCTTTCCAAAATGACATATTTAAAATTGGATCGGAAAAATGGCCCTTTTTTGGGTGATGTGGCTAGGGTGGACTGTCCCATTTCCAGCTGACAATTCACACAGAACGGCGCTAAGCCAGGACACCTGTCGTAATACTAAACATTTTGACTGATTAAACAATGAGTACAGATTATCTGTCCCTTCCAGTGAATACAATTATTGTGGATTACTACCAACTACACGCAACAAATTATGAACACTGAATCAAAACAACAAAGTCATAAACAGTTTAAAAACACATCTAAATGTTTATAGTTAAATGAATGCTATTAACACTGATATGCATAATGCATACAATCTGTTATATTTGTTTTAGGAAGATATAAATGAGATAGTCTATATTAGGGAGACAGTGCTAATTATCAGACTTTTTATTCTAGTGAATATGTCTAAGTTTATTTTTGAGTATTTAACATCTCCACCATAATTGCCCATGAAAAAAGAACTAGTTATTAAAGACAAGATGACCTTATGACCTTTTAAGTGGGGCATATTGTCACACTAAACCACTATTCGGACGGGATTAGTTTTACATGGAGAGGTGGGGTAAAGCAATTTTTACCAGAGCTTCTCAGTGATTTTAGTCCCGTCCAAATGTGCCATCTCAGTAATCATTACGGACGATGTCAGTAAAGATTATGGCGACTTTTACCTTCTGTAAAAAGGTCCGGAAGAATTACCTCAGGTAATACTAATCCCGTGCGAATAGACCAGCTGTAAATATGTACGTAAATATTCCGTAATTTCCTATTTAAAAGTAGTTTTCCCGCATTTTTTCCATGCTTGAAGAAGCATTCAGTTGCGTTCTAGGCGGTGGGACAAGTCTGTGGCAAACCTCGAATGTTTTCTGCATATGACAATGCATATCATTCAGATCAAAAAGAAGGTCAAAAGCACTTGTCAGAGGCATGAAACTTCTGTTTAACTCGTAAATCGAGTTACTCCTCCCACTTCTGGTAGTTTTACTGGGATTTCTTATCCCGTGCGAATTAGCCATTAATATTACAGACGTCCTGTGGTAAATTAACATTACTCCATCTACCCTTGTGAAACTAATCTAGTCCGAATAGGACTTAAGTTAACACAATAAAAACCTGCAATTAAGAAGTCTATTGTAGTCTTTTCAGAAGACTAGAAGACTATTGTAGACATTAAAAAGACTATTGTGTTATAACAAAATGGAACAGTAATGGAAAATATGAATTAAACAGCGAAAATGTTAAATACATCCTTTGTTTTGGCAGATATAGTAAAAATTTTACACAATTACAGTACATGCATAAAATACATGTGACCGCCTTCCCCATAATTGACGTTTATGCAAAATGCCCTAAAAGTTCAATCTTTTTGTGAAAATGTATCTTTATTATATACTGACCCATTTACCTGAATGTATGCTATGATTATTCCCAATAGATGGAATAAAATATACTGATATTTTATCTTGGAGAATAGAATTCTAATTTAAGTACACAAACATTCAAATCCACCTCTACAGAAAACAAGCATTTGTGTAACTGGACTTTCTTAAGAGACAATTCCTCCCTTGCCTCCTCAGAGAAAACAGCCTCCCTGCTTCACAAGTTGTTGTGTTGTTGTAGATGAGGAATGGCCTATCACATGGCTGTTAATATTTTAGATCTTTCTAGTGTCTGGTAAGTAAGCAGTCATTTAGCCAACACTTTTATCTAAACGACTTACAGTTCAGTACATGTAAACTCCCTCTGGAGTAACCTGGGGTTAAGCGCCTCGCTCAAAGGCACAGCTGTGATAGCTCACGGCTTTCATCTTGCAGGGTTCAAACCAGCAACCTTCTGGTTACCATGCAGCCCTGAGTGTTACTACCACACCACCCACCCACCTTAGAGTGCCTTCAGGGCATTTTCTCATGAATCGTATAGAAAAGGCAATCACAGAATGGTATGCAGTGAGCTCTGTGAAAAGACAAATGGTGAGGTGAGAAAAAAATTTTCATTATAAACAAACTTACATTTCAATAAATAGATAAAAATATTAATAAAATAGTTCACAATGGATTATTTTACTCAGTATACACTACCAATCCAAAAGTTTGGGTTAGGTATGATTTTTAAAAATGTTTTAAAATAAGTCTATTACCAAGGCTGCATATACTTGTCACGCCTCTGGACTGTCTGTGTGTGTGTTTTCCTCCCCATGTGCTCTGTGACCTAGTTTTCCCTCATGATGGATTGTGTCATTTGGTTCAGGTGTGTCTTGTTAATTGTCCTCGTTTCCCAGTGTATTTAAGCCCCAGTCTGTGCAGTCTGTGTTGGTCGGGTCCACATCTTCATGTTCGTGTGTCACCAGCAGTGTTGGGGGTAATGCATTACAAGTAACGCAAGTTACGTAATCAGATTACTTTTTTCAAGTAACTAGTAAAGTAACGCATTACTTTTTAATTTACAAGAGAATATCTGAGTTACTTTTTTTTTTTCCAATTTATTGATTGACAGCTCTCCTGTCCCCATGTTGAGAGAAATCAGAAGATGTTACTGTAGTTCAAAATAAATATGAATATGCATTAATTAA